>NC_053165.1:42414018-42526518 GCF_016835505.1 Polypterus senegalus
GTTCCCCTTTGCTTGTATTGCAAAGTGTGATTAAATGTGTGATTTTTTAACGCATTACGGAGCACATGCATCAAAGCTTCTCAGCTGTGCTTGTGCTAAGAAAAGGAAACATTTTAAAAATAACTTAACACGATTGTCAATGTAACCTTTTGTAAGTAGTGCCTGGAGGATTCAGTGTGGAGAAACTGTAGAGACAGTGTGTGTATTAACTTGTGGATTTTTCTGTGAGTATTTGGTGGCAGCGTCACAAAGTCGCTTCCGTAACACTGCGTGCGTTAGCTGTGGAGCTCAGCTCAGAGCGAAATGAGGTGAATGGGAGGGGAGATGACGTGACTCCCCCACCCGCCTTAACTGTCAATCCCCCTCAAACACAGTCTCTCGAAATTTGCATAAGTACAGCCCTTCATGTGCAATTTTAACTTAGTTACAAAGGGATCAAAACTCTCATTTATATCCTGCGTCCTCTCTTTTAAACTTGTATCCCGCATTACCTGTGGGCATGACAAACGCCAGCGGCAGCCTGTCTATGTACTTAAATTTAAACTTTAGGTTTACACCTTGCTTTCTTTCCGAGGTAGCAGCACTCATGAATATGGTAGTATATGTCACTCGCTCGCTTCTTATTGTTTCGCTGCCTCCTCAATTATGTAATGCACGTTTTCTTCAGCGCTTTTTGGAGCTCTTCCTGGTTTTCTATGCACTGCGTTGACAGTCAGTTCACATGATTACGTGGGAGGCGTGATGATGTCACACGAAACTCCGCCCCCCACGGCTTTCGAGCTCAACTCCATTACAGTAAATGGAGAAAAATAGCTTTCAGTTATGACCA
Source organism: Polypterus senegalus (assembly GCF_016835505.1). Lineage (NCBI taxonomy): Eukaryota > Metazoa > Chordata > Cladistia > Polypteriformes > Polypteridae > Polypterus > Polypterus senegalus. The sequence goes on from NC_053165.1 coordinate 42,414,848, forward strand.
TTACGCGTAGAATTTCGAAATGAAACCTGCCCAACTTTTGTAAGGAAGCTGTAAGGAACAAGCCTGTCAAATTTCAGCCTTCTACCTACACGGGAACTTGGAGAATTAGTGATGAGTCAGTCAGTGAGGGATTTGCCTTTTATTAGTATAGATGTTGTTGTTACTGGTCATTAACACAGAATGTTAAAGCGCCAGCTGTGAGGGGTGCGGGCTGTCTAGATTTAGTATTCCATAATATTTAGGACTAGCAGAATACCCGCGCTTCGCAGCGGAGAAGTAGTGTGTTAAAGAAGGTACGAAAAAGAAAAGGAAAAATTTTAAAAATAACGTAACATGATTGTTAATGTAATTGTTTTGTCATTGATATGAGTGTTGTTCTCATATATCTATATCTATATATATATCTATATCTATATCTATATCTATATCTATATCTATATCTATATCTATATCTATATCTATATCTATATCTATATATATCTATCTATCTATCTATCTATCTATCTATCTATATCTATCTATCTATCTATTGGCAGCGAGAAATAGTGTGTTAAAGAAGGAAAGAGAAAGAAAAGGAAACATTTTGAAAATAACGTAACATGATTGTCAAAGTAATTGTTTTGTGTATTTGGCGCAGCGTCACAAAGATTTTTTCATCTAGCTGCATCAGAAAATGTACCACGTCTGACACGCCTCCTTTTTACCGTTTTCTCACAGCTTGGATTGCTGCTGTCATATACACACACACACATATATATATATATATATATACATATATATACAGTACACATACATATATATACATATCTACATATACACTTATATATATATATACATACCTATCTACATCATATATACACACACATACACACATATATATATATGTGTGTGTATGTATGTGTGTGTGTGTGTGTGTGTGTGTGTGTGTGTGTGTGTATATATATATATATATATATAAAATGTAGATGGGTGTGTGTGTGTATATATATATATATATATATATATATATATATATATATATATATATATATACATACATATATACACATATACATATATATACACATACATATACTTGTGTGTATGTTTGTATGTGTCTATATGTGTGTGTAAAGCTTTGGTCACTGAGTGCAAGGGAAAAATAATAAAATATAGTCTATAAGTTATTAAACAGTAAAACATTAACGTTTTAAGAAGTACAGGTACATTGAGCACTACTGGAGTGGTTTGGGTAAACTACATTTTAAAGACTGTGTAACACAACAGGTAAGTAACTAACAGCAGCTAAAATGTATATGGATCATCTCTCGGTAGTAGATCCCTTTTGAAAGCGCTACACGACGGCTGTGGTATAGAAATTACATTTTCTATGTGAGCGTTCAAATTTGTGCCTCTGGTAATGTGCCTTACCGGCATTTAAAGAAAATTAGTTTTGTGTCCTCTGCAGTGTTAAGAGAAAGGCTTTGGTTTGGGATAAAAGGAAAAAGGTGTAAAGAAAGGAAAGTTGCCTTTTCTTTTATATAGTATAGAGATGTGTTCGCTGACGTTATGATCGCCTTTTGGGGACAGTCTTGGGGTGGGTCTTGTGTAGACTGGCGAGACGTCCCGCCATTAATCGGCTGTGATGGCACTGTCAGTCCTCCACTCGTATGCGTGTCTTCATAATCCGAGCTGACAACCTCATAATCGTAACGTGCAAAAGAAAGTGTGAATCGCCTTAATATTATTTTGCCGCGGTGTAGAAAAGGGGTCCGTGTTTGCACTTGTCTGGGCTATAGCGCAGGGGAGGATGAAAAAATTAAAAGTGCTCACTTTGACTTAAGGCAGAAGCGCAGTCAGCGTCTCAAAGGCGGCACAGCTATGCACGCGCTGGCTGCTCGACTTTTGCTGGGCAGGAGACCCCTTTTGCACACACGTTCATGATATCAAAAGTCTCAGCGCTCTTTGGAGGTCATTCATATATTATATATATAGCAAAATACCCGCGCTACCGCAGGAGAAGTAGTGTGTTAAAGAAGTAATGAAAAGAAAAGGAAACATTTTAATAATAACGTAACATGATTGACATTGTCATGAGTGTTGCTGTCATATATATGCCTGCCTAAATAAGTCACCCTCGCTTTGCTCTTACTTTATTTACCGTTCATTTAATCATGGCTAGTGGCGGAAAAATTATAAAATGGAAGGAGGATGGCTTTACCAAAACAATTATTGATGGCGAATCGATTATTCATAAAGCTTGAATTGGTGATCTGTTTTTCTGTGTTAACCTCATATTTTTTCATACTTCTTCTCAAACTAAGGTGGTGCGAGGGTAAAATGAATCGGGATGCTGATCAATGTAATCGTGTACCAGGAAATCATGCATTGACAAAAGCTCCCTTTGCTTGTAATGCAAAGTGTGATTAAATGCATTATTTTTAACGTTATGGAGCACATGCATGAAGCTTCTCAGCTGTGCTTGTGCTAAGAAAAGGAAAGATTTTAAAAATAACGTAACACGATTGTCAATGTAACCTTTTGTAAGTAGTGCCTGGAGGATTCAGTGTGTAGAAACTCTAGAGACAGCGTGTGTATTAACTTGTGGATTTTTCTGTGAGTATTTGGTGGCAGTGTGACAAAGTTGCTTCGGAAGACGGCGGCGCGGAGCTCAGCTCAGAGCGAAATGAGGTAAATGGGAGGGGATATGATGACGTGACTCCCCCACCCGCCTTAACTGTCAATCCCCACAAACACAGTCTCGGAATTTGCATAAGCACACCCCTTCACCTACAATTTTAACTTAGTTACAAAGTGATCAAAACTCGTTTATATCCTGCGTCCTCTCATTAAACTTGTATCCCGCATTACCTGTGGGCATGTGAAACGCCAGCGGTAGCCTGTCTATGAACTTAATTTAAAGTTTAGGTTTACACCTTGCTTTCTTTCCGAGGCAGCAACACTCATGAATATGGTAGTATATGTCACTCGCTCGCTTCTTATTGTTTTTCGCTGCCTTCTCAATTATATAATGCATGTTTTCTTAAGCGCTTTTTGGAGGTCTTCCTGGTTTTCTACGCACTGCGTTGACAATCAGTTCACGTGATTACGTGGGAGGCGTGATGATGTCACACGAAACTCGCCCCCCCCCACGTCATTCCAGCTCAACTCCATTACAGTTAATGGAGAAAAATACCTTCCAGTTATGACCATTAGGCGTAGAATTTCGAAATGAAACCTGCCCAACTTTTTTAAGTAAGGTGTAAGGAATGAGCCTGCCAAATTTCAGCCTTCTACCTACACGGGAAGTTGGAGAATTAGTGATGAGTCAGTGAGTGAGTCAGTGAGTGAGGGCTTCGCCTTTTATTAGTATAGATATGACTCAGGGAACAGCGGTGATTGAACCATTAGGATCTAGTGACCTAATACTGTATGACAGATTTAACATTGCTCTGTCAAGAGTGCATATTCAGAAGCTGAAACATTTCAATTTAAAATTAGAAGGGCAAAATTTATCAGATTGGTCAAAGCTTAAGTAAGATAAATTGGGAAAGGGATAAGCTTTTAAGTGTGGAGAAAGTTGAGGAGATGAGGGTCAAATTTAAAAGTGTTTTACATATAAAGTACAAGTTTATCCCAAAATTTAGAAGCAGCAAGTGACTGAGGAGAACTCCATGGTGAGTAAATAACAAAAAAAAAAACACATGCAAAAGAAAAATCAGCTGTATAAAGTATATAAGACTAATAGCTTCTTCGCAAACTGTAAGGCATATGACAAATAGTTAAAAAAACTAGGTATGGAAGGAATGGTAAAAGGCAAAGGGGGCCTGGCTCGTAAAATAACACAACCTTAGGCAAGGTGCATTTTTGTCACCCATCTACCCCCACACTTAAGCCTAATCATCCCCAATATCTTGACTAGGTATGAAACAATACAAATACTACTGCTATAAGCACTTTCTGATATTGTGCATTCTCTGAACATCGTACAGAATTAAATATTTTTGGAAAAAAATATGAAACACTAAAAAAGATTAGCTTTAGTCCAATAAAATGTAAAATAGGGATTCATAACAATATAAATATACAACCTGAAACGCTATTTTATTAGAAAATGTGGTTTCATAAGACAACATTGTTGTTCAGTAATTAATAACTTTAACGCCCAATAACAATTATATATCATTTTTCACATGAAACTAGCCAAAATGGTCAATTCAGATTTAAAAATAAACATACCGTACATTCCACCATAACTTCAAACTAATTTTAGATTTCTGCATTTAAAAAGGTCATCCTGAACACTGAATAATTAATAAATAAAAATCCAAACCAGCTGTTCAGCAAATCTTCAAATATAAAAATTTCAACACTACCTATGGAAAAACTATTTTCCCACTTACACTAGGGCTGCACAATGCATCTTTTTTGGTCATTCACAATAAACACATAAAATCCAGCATTATCAAAACTCGAGAGATTGAGGCCAGAAAATTGATGAACAGGCACTTAGCAGAAACACAGTCACACAATCAAATCCACGGTGGAATATGCACAGGTGATGCAATTAATGTTTAAAACCTGTCAAGCACCTGTGGCTACTATAAGGGAAAACATAAAAATATACACAAAAACTTAACATAGAGCCATGAGAATTTACATAAAAAGTTTTCAGCAGAAAATTCTGGAAGTACTGTTAGACTTACAGTACCCCTCCTCCCTAACTACTACCTCCTGTTAAATAATTATACATTATTCAAAGCTGTGAAAGCATGACACTATAAGAAGTGGGCTCCCAGCATCAAAAAGAAAACAGCTAAGGATTTCATATACAATTTGGCAAATTATATGGTGGCAATTAATACTATTGACTAAGGAGGCTTTTGTGTATGTACAGCATTAAATAAGATATATAACAGCTATCAAGAACACATTTATCTTATATTGTCACCTCAGAGATGGTAAATATGTTAGAGAAGATAATAATTGGGAGCCAGGGGAAGCAAAATAAAACATGGAATGCTAATTCACACGGAATAAAAACCTGTTGTGTTTATTTCATGTTCCAAACCCAGTTAAAAAGATTTTTTATCTTTGTGTAGATGCCCATTGTGCGGAGACGGAGGGCAAACATTTGCATAAAGAGTTACTAACTGCTATAACTGGCCTGAAGAAGGGGCTTGGGCTGCCTCCAAAGCTTGTACTGTATATGGTAAGCTGTTCAGTTAGGCAATAAAAGGTGCATTTTGTTTGACTTCTTAAAATCTCCCATTGAAAAGAACTGACGAATTTGCAAACTCGTGTATATTAAAACTAACATTCTGTGCAAATTCAACTACCAATTAGTTTAATATGTAAATCATATCTTGAGAGGTTACACACACTTGCCTATATAGTCAGTGTGTGTGTGTATATTTTATACAAGCCAACCCGCGGCGTAGCATATGCCGCAAATTCATGGCGCTTTTTAAATGATTTTTTAAGCACAAAGGAAAAAATAAAACATTTGAAAAATCCGTAATTTAATAAACCACTAAGAAAAGTAACATTGCAACAATGCACGCTACGAACCAACATACAATTGTCCATGACTGAAAACCGGAGGAGCGCCGTCACGCCTTCTCCTTCCAAAGCGAAGGACAGGGTTGAATGGCGCTCGTTCAGTACGCACTGCCCGATTATGTGCCCGCCCCCAACTCCCTACCTGAGTCACGTTGACTGTTAATTTTCCAAACACCGCCTCAGTCGGTTTCCACGTTGAATTTTCATTGTTCTTTGCGGATTATATACATATACACACATATATACATACATATACACATACATACATACATATAAACATATATACAAATACACATACAAAAACATATATACAGTAATCCATCCTCGATCGCGGGGGTTGCGTTCCAGACCCCCACCGCGATAGGTGAAAATCTGCGAAGTAGAAACCATATGTTTGTATGCTTATTTTTATATATTTTTAAGCCCTTATAAACTCTCCCACACTGTTTATAAATATACCCTGCAGAGTTATACAGCATAATCCCTTTGTATTCTCTTTGATATTAAGTAAGATTCATTGAAATTATGGATATAAACACACTGTTTATATACAGTAAAACCTAAATATTATTTTAAAGATATTGAGTGTCTCCGATATCACATATACACATACAGCCATTACGATAGACAGGCCACCGGCAATAAATACGTACAATTCAAGAAAAATAGTATACAGTAAATGTGTGTACAGTGACACTAAACGTACGTACATGTACTAAGTACTGTAAGTAGAAAATTAATTATGGTTACTCACCAACAATGAAACGATGACTTGTCCGATAACAATTAGTTTAATTTAACTGCACAACAAAGTAGAGCATTACAGCTCTTCTAAAGGAGCCATTTCAGGCGATTGTGTAGCACCACCGCTGTTGTTCTTCTGGCAGTCTTCAATCCAAATCCCTAAAGCAGATTCCATCCAGACTACTGCCTTATTACATCCACTTACATCTCGTTTTGCACCCTGGTTAAAAGGACACTACGGCCGTAGATCTTATATTCTTTTCCTACTTTTTAAATAAAGAGAATCGTAGCCTTCAACAAATCCAAAACGTTTACCTTTTCGGCAATCGTTAACATCTTCTTGCGCTTGGGCACAGCCCCTGAAGCAGTAGCAGATCGTTCTGGAGCCATAATGAAGGGCTTGACTATCCACAAAGGTAAACACAAAAGAGCACAACTCTTTACACAGCGAAACACGTTGATGCTGAATGAGCGAGACGAGACTTCCTGGTTAACACTGCATTCAGCACACAGGAACTTAACTGCGTGCTCTGATTGGTTAGCTTCTCAGTCATCCGCCAATAGGGTCCCTTGTATGAAATCAACTGGGCAAACCAACTGAGGAAGCATGTACAGGAAGTAAAAAGACACATTGTCCGCAGAACCCGCGAAGCAGCGAAAAATCTGCGTTATATATTTAGTTATGCTTTCTTATAAAATCCGCGATAGAGTGAAGCCGCAAAAGTCGAAGCGCAATATAGCGAGGGATTACTGTATATATATATATATATATATATATAATAAAAGGCAAAGCCCTCACTCACTCACTGACTCATCACTAATTCTCCAAGTTCCCGTGTGGGTAGAAGGCTGAAATTTGGCAGGCTCATTCCTTACACCTTACTTAAAAAGTTGGGCAGGTTTCATTTCAAATTCTACGCCTAATGGTCATAACTGGAAGGTATTTTCTCCATTAACTGTAATGGAGTTGAGCTGGAAAGACGTGGGGGGGGGCGAGTTTCGTGTGACATCATCACGCCTCCCACGTAATCACGTGAACTGACTGTCAACGCAGTGCGTAGAAAACCAGGAAGACCTCCAAAAGCGCTTAAGAAAACATGCATTATATAATTGAGAAGGCAGCGAAACAATAAGAAGCGAGCGAGTGACATATACTACCATATTCATGAGTGCTGCTACCTCGGAAAGAAAGCAAGGTGTAAACCTAAACTTTAAATTAAGTTCATAGACAGGCTACGCTGCTTTCACATGCCCACGGAATGCGGGATACAAGTTTAATAAGAGGACGCAGGATATAAACGAGAGTTTTGATCACTTTGTAACTAAGTTAAAATTGTAGGTGAAGGGGTGTGCTTATGCAATGGATTTGCTATCTATTTGGGTACTGTATTTTTCTGAACACTGCACAATGGACACTTTCAGTTTTACTTTTGACTGTTTTTAACAAAAGCATTTGAGCACTTTCCACCACCCCCTGACTTCAATGAGATTTCTCAGCTCATCTCGGTCATAACTATCAATGGTGTTGGTTCAACAGATTCCCATGTGGGAAGAGGGAGTTTGTAGGGAACCAGCATCGTCACACTATTACACAGTAACCAGGTACATTACATAGTATTGAAAAAAAATTAAACAAGTACAACTTGGCTTGCAGTATTATCCAGTAGTCCAGTACTATAGAAACAGTATTCACACAATGGAACAGAATGGTCCGTATCTGAACTTTTAAAACCAAAGCATCTTCAGACAACAGACACGGCACCTTTTTTCGTTAAAAAGTTCTTCTGTGTCATCATGTTCAACTTTATTGTCTGGTACAGCTTCCGTTTAGGAATGTTCTCTCTCCATTTTCAGTGCTCAATACCTCCACTAACGCATGTACTCTGCGGCATTCCTGTTTTGCGGTGCAGCAGTGAAAATGGTCCCCCCTTAAACAGTTTCCCGCTGAGCCACGTTCCGAACGTTGTTTAGGCTATTTAAACCAGCACTAGTCGACATACCAAACTTACTCAACCTCCTCAGAAAGTACGGCCACTGTTGAGCCCTCTTGACAAGCTGTGTGGTGTTAAGTGTCCAAGTGAGGTCCTCACTGATGTAGACGCCCAGGTACTTAATGTTGGTCACCCTCTCCACTTCAAGCCATCAGATGAGCAGTGGCAGGTGAGGTATCTTCTCTTTCCACATGTCCACTATCATCTCCTTCGTCTTGTCTGTGTTGAGGTCATTGTCTTCACACCATGACACCAGACTGTCCACCTCCCTCCTGTAGGATGCCTCATCCCCCACCAGTGATGCGTCTAATCACTGCGGTGTCATCTGTGAACTTTAGGATGATGTTATCTTTGTGGGAGGCGGCACAGTCATGGGTGAACAGAGTGTAGAGGATGGGGCTGAGGTCGCATCCCTGTGGGGTGCCTGCGTTTGTGATAATGGTGGCTGAAATCCTGTTACCAATCCTAACAGACTGGGGCCTGCCAGTCAGAAAGTCTAGGAGCCAGTCACAGAGGGTGGGATGCAGGCCAAGTGCTGACAGTTTATGGGCGAGTTTATGTGGGATAACCATGTTAAAGGCGGAGCTGCAGTCAACACTGAGCATCCTGATGTAGGAGTCTTTGATCTCTAGATGGGAGAGGAAATAATTTAGTGCAGCTGCGATGGCATCCAAGGTGGACCTGTTGGGCCGGCAGGTGTACTGCAGGGGGTCCAGAGTGTCCGGTATGCTGCTCTGAATGTTGGTCAGCACCACCCTCTCAAAACACTTCATGATGACTGGAGTGAGTGCTACCGGCCTGTAATCATTCAGGCAAGTGGGTGGGCTTTTTTTTTAGCAAGGGGGATGATGACTGAAGTCTTATAGCATGACTGAACGATGCACTGACTGAGGGTAAGATTGAAGATGGAGCAGAGAACATCAGCCAGCTCGTTGGCACATGCTCCAAGAGCCTGCCCAGGGATGTTGTCTGGTCTAGCTGCCTTACGGGGGCAGCTAGCAGATAGTTGCTTATCTTCCTTAGTGCTTTGTGTACCTGACTTCAAAGCGGGTGTAGAAAGTGTTGAGATCATCCGGCAGACTGTCTGTAGAGCTGACTGTGCTGGTGGTGGTCCTGTAGTCTGATGTGCTGTAGGCCCTGCCACATACATCCAGAGTCAGCAACAGAATAGAAGTCCTCCAGCTTCTCTTTGTACTGCCTCTTGGCTGCCGTGATGGCTTTTCTTAGTCCGTACTTCACAGCTTTGTACTCCGTCTCAGTGCCTGATCTAAATGCAAGAGAGGCATGTGGTGTACCTGACTGTTTATCCAGGGCTTCTGGTTGGGGAACTTCCTGACAGATATTGTGGGCACAATGTTGCCAATACAGGTGCTAACGTACCCAATCACGTACTCAGCATAGTCCTGTATGCTGATAGAAGAGTCCTCTAGATTGGCTGCAACCCTAAAAACACCCCAGTCTGTCTGAGCAAAACAGTTCTGCAGGGTGCTCTCACTCTCTGGGGTCCAAAGTTTAACTTGCTTAATGATAGGGTTTGTTTGTTTGAGCTTTTGTCTGTAGGCTGGGTACAGGAAGAGAGTGACATGGTTTGATTGTCCAAAGTGGGGGCGGGATGCAGCCCTGTATGCACCGCATATGTTACTGCAAACATGATTCAGTGTGTTCTTCTCATGGGTGGGTATGTTCACGTGTTGGTGGTATTTAGGAAGTATAGTCTGTAAATTACACTGATTAAAGTCACCAACTCCAATAAAACAGCATCGGGATGAGCGTCTCTAAGGCGCGGATGACGTCATGGAGTTTGCCAGGTGCTGCAACGGAGTTCATTCGTGTGGGAATGTAAACAGCAGCCAAAAACAGCAGTAAATTTCCTCGGTAAATAATAGGGTCAGCATTTCGGCAGTAAAAACTCGCCATCTTGTGAGCAGTGCTTATAAACAGTCCGTACATCTCCACACCACGAGTTGTAATAACCCCCCACTCCCCTGCCCCTTAGATGCGATCTCCTTGGTCCACGGAGCGAGACTAGAGCTAAACGGCACATTCTGGGACTATGTCCAAAAGCCACGTCTCAGTGAAAATTACAGTGCAGTACTTATTTCCTGCTGAGCTGTAATCCTGGCTCTTAGCTCATCCAGTTTGTTTTCCAGACACCGCACGTTGGCTAGCAAGAGGCTGGGTAGCGGTGGTCAGCTAGCGCGGGCTCTCAGCCTAGCATGGAGCCCTCTCCTCTTGCTTCGCTTGTGTTGCTGTCTCCGGAGCCCTCTCCTAGGGTCAGCTTGATCACTTGAGTTCAGTGCTACGGGGTCTTCCTGGGTGTGGTTGTGGTGTTGGTTGCGGGAGTGAACAATGAACTGTAGCTCAGATGGTATAAAACCGGTAAATTCCAGGGGACTGTATGAGTTAGCAATGTCCAGCAATGCCTGTCTGCTGTATGACAGTAGTGCAAACAAAAACACAAAACAAAACAAAAAACGGCATGGAGTGGAGCGAGCAAACACGTCTGCCACGGAGGGCACCATGTTAATTATCTGCAAATGTAGCAATCTGTAAAAAAGAGTAACTTGGCCTGTCTTGGCTGATTGAACATCACATGTGCCACTGCATTTTAAATCATCTGCAGTAGTTAGCTGACACATGCCAGTACTCCTGCCAGCACAAAACCTACAGTAGTTCAGACATGACAAGATGAAATCTTGGACATACAGTCTGTTCTTGCATATGTTGCATAGAGTGTTGTTGTGACATAGTCAGTGAAGGACAGCTGGTCATCAATCACCATTCCAAGGCTGCATACTGACTTGAAAAATATCCCATAATAATTTGAATAATATATTCCTATTCAGAATTGGAGCTGTAATACTAAACAGAAGTTCACTCATTGTTCACACTCATATGAGGAGCTTTTTTTTTTGTTAAATTCAAGGACAACCTGTAAAGGCTGTATCTAACTGAGGATGTGTCGGGCAGTGGCTACCTATTCTTACAGTACTGTATCCGTTTTCCCATTTCTATCCATGAACAGAACGGCTAACCAGATTCCTGGATCTCAGTTTATTACTATAATTTCACAGGCTGCCTTTCCGCAACAAAATGACAAATGCACTTCCTCAAGTAAAGTACGGTAAATGCTTTGCGTAAAGAAGCATTAGAATATCAGTACTGTACAGCTTAGAAAAACAGGCCGAAAAAAATGTTTTTTCATGTCAGCTAATTTGCAGGCTGATGTGTCATTTGGATTTAAAATTAAATGATTTTAGATCAGCTGCCAATCAATCAGAGCATCATTAGTATTCGGTTAATTTACCTTGACAATCAAATATACCAGCAACACTACAAGCAACAAACGTCTCTAACCTCCAGCTAACAGGTAAAAAGGAAGACCTCTTTTATACTAAATTCTCCAAAACTGATAGAATCGAACAGAAAATGAAAAGCAAATCTTTTGCACTCTATGTCTGCTTTATCTTGTGGAGTACAGAGAATTCACTACCGTGCGGACAGTATTTCTGTGTATGAAGCATATGCAAATCTGGTCTGAACTCCAAAGAATCTACCCAAATCACAGAAATAAAAAAAGACAGTGAATACAAGTTAAAAGTTTGTAGGACTTTCTGAAACATGACTAAATGTATTTCTCCAAGACAGATTTTTTTCAGAGCAGCAGAAGTAAAGCAGAACATAAGAAAACTATGTTAAAATGCAGCAAGAAATATAAGAGACTACAGGTTCAGGTTGGGAAGCATGCACTGGTACAGTTCTTTTTCACAACAACCACACCATGAAACAGCTTGGGATCCTTGTTGGCAACCAGACATGCAGTCCAATCCCACCCTCCAGAAAAAACCCTCTATTTGCTGCAGCCAGATGTTACATGGGCATCCCCCTTGGCTTGGTCCAGCCACTCGGGTCCTCAACAATGAGGATCCTGCAAACCGGATCACTTTCGGGGAATTGCCACATGGCCATAATACCATAACTGACGCTACCTCACAATGCAGGTAATGTGCCTCATTCGGGACTCCATAGGCCACCACTACTTTGACACTAAGTCAAACCAGTGGTACAGATGGATTTTTCTTAGAGACACAGTACTGAAGGAGTCCAGTTTTGTCTCAGGTCACTGGATAGTGTCCATGTCTCGCAACCATATTGCAAGACAGGAAGCACCAGGGGCTTCATGTATAACGCTGTGCGTAGAACTCGCACTATAACATGGTGTAAGCACAAAAGCCGAAATGTGCTTACGCACAGAAAAACTTCCACGTTCTTCTCCCGATCAGCGTGAAAACTAACGCTCGTGCACGTGCTTTATGTAATGCCCCAACTCCTCCCAGAATTACGCCTCTTTGAATATGCAAAATAATATAAATCACCCGTAAGCGCAGCCTACTGTGAAAAGACAATGGGAAAAGCACGGGGGGAAATATAAGAATTTCAGCGAATACCAAGTGGAGGCAAAGGAAAACATACTATTTGTTCAAATAAACCGTGGTATAATCATCAAAAGGAAGTTGATCGAGTGACTTAGCGTGTTGGAGAAACTTGAAAGCTCACATTCACAAAATCGCACAGTGCCGGAAATAAAAAAGAAGTCACATATCAAAGTCGCCGTGAAAAGGCGAGTTGTAGCCCACTGTCTGAGTGTCATATGTAAGCTTATTAGGGTACAGAGAAAAAAGGCACACGGTGGGGATAAAGCACGAAATGTCAACTTCAATCTCGACATTTCCACTTTAATCACGTAGTTTATTTTGTCATTAAAGTAGAACATCATAAACTTCATCTTAAAATCGTTTAATTAACCAGTTTCTCAAATCACATCGTAATTAAAGTAGCACGTTAAATGCTTTGTTTTGTATTTGATCTTCTATGTGCTCTATATGTGTGAATCACTACTTGCTTCTTAAACCGGCTCTCTTCCTCCAACTGGACACAGAGTCCATTACATTCGTGATATTACAACTCTCTGAATAACTAAAATACTGAGATGTATACGTGATATCATTTTTATGATGATAGGAGTTAAAGCACGTTATTAAACATGTGTTTCACTTCGATGAAATAATTTATTGCAGCAGTACTCAGGGGCTCTAGGCTTGTGGTGGCACTGGGCAGAGGAAGAATCGGTGGCTCCTTCGCCCGCCAATGTCATGCACAGTGGATGGCCACATGACACAAGCATTTAACTTTTGCCGAAATTTGTCGCTGCGTTTTTAGCTGTGTTGTTATTTTCTCTTTCTGGTTTATATTCAATATATATTGGCGTAGCCGTCACTGCAGTCAGTGCTTTTCATTCCCCAAGTAACCGATCGCCGTACAATCAGCTCTGTAATAGACGTTAAGCCATCTATAAGCTTAGCGCAGATTCTTCAAAACGTTTAAAGAACATTGAAATATCTTCGTAGTACATGTTTAATTATTCTGTCCTTAACGACACTCCCAGTGAAGAATACGGATTATTTAAATGAAGTTAAAGTTTTATCTGTATAATTTAACAAACATATTTTGCTGCATTTCACCTTAAAAATGATATCGTCATCATATGTAAATACGCGCTTTATAAAGTGGCTCAGGTTGTGCGATATTATAACTGTAGTGCAAGTTTACAGTGAGGTGATTGTACTTATAAGTACAAAAAGTTCTACAAGGAGCACTTGATTGAGTGCATTTAAAGTTCTTGGGATGAAACTGTTTCTGAACCATGAGGTCTATACAGGAAAGGCTTTAAAACGTTTTGCAGTGGCTGAGACAGCGTGTCCATGAAACTGTATACCGATAATTCTCTTTCTTATCAGCTGCTGCTGTGATTCACACTCAGATACAGTGATATGAATACTTAGAGTGGTGCAGTGAGAGTAATAGGGGAAAAGATGATCCACTGTGGCAACTCCTACGGGAGGAGCTGAAAGAAGAAGAAGAAAAATAATAAGAAGAAGGTGCAGTGAGAGTAACAACGCTAAAGCAGTTATGGTATTTGGAATACTATGGCTGTTCCCTGGACCATTATATTGTTACGAGTTAATTACAATCAGATGCATTACACTAATAAACAATATGTGGTTAGTTTCTGTGTATTTATAAAGCCACGTCATGAAAATAATGAGTAATCACACAAGAACAGTACCATTGCTTTGACGCTGGGTGCCGCCAGTTTGCAAAACCGAGCAGAGAACTTGCGTACGACAAGGTATGAGGTACCGTGGAAAAGTGCGTGGCTTTACGCCAAGTGTAGGTTTTATACATCGCGATTTGAACATGGAAAAGTTCTTACGCAACATTTCTGTGCGTACGCACCGTTTATACATGAGGCCCCAGGACTCTAAAGACTTGGACCTTCGCCCTTTCACATAGATAGATAAATACTTCATTAATCCCAAGGGGAAATTCATATACTCCAGCAGCAGCATACTGATAAAAAACAAATATTAAAGAGTGATAAAAATGCAGGTATAACAGACAATAACTTTGCATAATGTAACATTAACCCCCCCCCCCTTCCCCCCAGGTGGAATTGCAGAGTTGCACAGTGTGGGGGAACAACGATCTCCTTATTCTGTCAGTGGAGAAGGACGGTGACAGCAGTCTGTCGCTGAAGCTGCTCCTCTATCTGGAGATGATCCTGTTCAGTGGATGCAGTGGATTCTCCATGATTGACAGGAGCCAGCTTAATGCCTGTTGCTCTGCCACAGCTGTCAAACTGTCCAGCTCCATGCCTACAATAGAGCCTGCCTTCCTCACCAGTTTGTCCAGGCGTGAGGCATCCTTCTTTATGCTGCCTCCCCAGCACACCACCGCGTAGAAGAGGCAACCATCTGATAGAACATCTGCAGCATCTTGTTGCAGATGTTGAAAGACGCCAGCCTTCTAGGTAAGTACAGTCGGCTCTGTCCTCTCTTGCAGAGAGCATCAGTATTGGCAGTCCAGTCCAATTTATCATCCAGCTGCACTCCCAGGTATTTATAGGTCTGTACTCTCTGCACACAGTCACCTCTGATGATCACAAGGTCCATGAGGGGCCTGGTCCTCCTAAAATCCACCACCAGCTCCTTGGTTTTGCTGGTGTTCTGTTGTAGGTGGTTTGAGTCGCACCATTTAACAAAGTCCTTGATTAGGTTCCTATACTCCTCCTCCTACCCACTCCTGATGCAGTCCAATCATAGATATTAGTAGCGCCACACACCCCTTTCCAGTGACCTCATGACTTCCCCATGCTCTCCCAATCGGTCTACTGACTTCATAAGAAGAGTCATTAGAGACATGAATGTCACTGCCGAGGTAAGTAAACCTCTTGACGAGGTTGACACTTTTTCTGCAGACAGACACACTGCAGATGGCTGTACCTAAGGGCTCGTTTTAACTTCATGCTCTGAATGCGCATGCATCATGGCTGCCACACGCTCCCAGCATCTATATGACACGTCCTCAGGAACGCGACGCATGCGCGAGTTGCAGTACCAACAAAAAGTCAGAGGGCACTGCGATAAAAGTCGGAATGTGATGACAGTCGCTGCTTACTATGTACATGTGACAGAAAGCTGCTTTGAGAATCCTCTGGGATTGATGTGTGTGCTTCTATGTTTGATGAATGGTTCAATGTGGTGAAGCAAAATGCTGACGTATAAATGCATTTGTGGCACTTTTACATTCTAGCGTTGCATATTCTCCAATGTAATGATACAATACATTTTAAAAGTCTCACATATCATCTTCTGTGCCTTCACAGCAGCATCAGAATGTACGGTAGCGTATTTGAGGCATAGAGAAAAAAATTAAGAACATGTTGAAAAGGTCTGTTTTGTGATTAAAGTGGAAATTTCAGCTTTAATCTCAAAATGTCCACTTTAACCTCATAGTTTAGTTTATCATTAAAGTAGACCATTGTAAATGTCGTAAAACTGACCCAGATGTTAATTGCTATGTGCTTCTGGGGCTTCCTCCTGACCTGATAGCAGCGGCAAACAGCAATAGATCGACACACAAAACAGATTAAATGTATGATATTCCAACTCTCTACACATTTAGAATCCTTAGATTTATATTTGATATCACTTTCATGATGAAATGCATTAAGGTATGCACATTTTACAGATAAATCGTTAACTTTGTTTAACTAATGAATAATATTAATAATTTACACATATGGAGATGGTTTGGTGGCGCTCCCGTCTCTCAGGTAATTACGTCACTGGTGTTCTCTGCCTGGAGTTTGCATGTTTTCCTGGTGGGATTCCACAGTGTGCTCCCATTTCCTTCTAAAGACATGCAGATTTGGTGATGCTAAAATGACGCTAGTGTACTTGAGTGCTTGTATTCACCTTGTTATGAGCTGATGTCTAGTCCAGGGATTGTTTCTGCCTCATGCCCAATGCTTGTTGGAATGGGCGCATCACCGGATTGATAGATTTAATCATTTAACATCCATTCTTTTCAAAGATATTGTGGTAAAGGGTAGTCAGAATTTAATGGGTGTTTTGAGGCAATTTACAACACAGCGAAGCTGAACCTGTTCACATCAAGATGGTACCTCATGCTGTCACCTGATGGAATCTTTTGGATTTACGTAAAATACGTGTGCAAGTATAAACAGCACAACACTTGCACAGAAGTAGCATCCACTGAAGCATGCATCATGTGAAGTATAAACCTGGCCTAAGAGGTCATTAAAGGCTTGGATCTTGTTTCTTATCCAGTACACTCACAAGCCCAGACATTCAGACTCCTCACCTATTCTCTCGGGGGCTCCGATCAGAGCCCCCTTTGACTCCACAAAGATCACAGCATCGTTAAGATCAGTGAATCTTTTTTCACCAACAGATGCCCAACAGCCACTGGACCTCACAACCTTGCCAAACACCCAGTCCATGTAAGCACTGAACAGTGTAGGAGCACAAAAAAAAAAAACACATAGGTTCTACCTTCACTCTACACAGCACTCACTGTACAGGTTGGCCAAGATATCCAGCAACCTTGAGGGGATCACGCAAAGTCTCAGGATGTCCCACAGGGCAGCTTGATAAACTGAGCCTAACGCTTTACGAAAATCAACAAAGGCTGCAAAGAAACTCTGCCAATATTCGTGTTTGAGCTCCATGAGGATCCTCAGTGCCAGATTGCGGTCGACTGTAGACTACTTAGGTGTAAAACCAGACTGTGGTGGTCAACGGTAGGTGAGCAAGTGGTCACGGATACTATTGAGGACGAGCCTAGCAAAGTCCTTATCCAGCACAGAGAGGAGTGTTATCATCCTGTAGTTGCCGCAATCCAGGCAAGCACCCTTCCCTTTCCAGATAGACACAAGTCCCGTTTTCTAGTCAGTTGGGAGGATGCAAGTCTCAAAAATGGAAGCAAAGATTACTGACAATGCCAGGAGGACAGCCTTACCTCCAGCCTGGAGATGTTCAATACCAATATATCAAAAATCAATACAACTAATCAAATATATTAAAAAAAATTACCAAATCACAGGAAAAACAACAGTAGAACACAAACACCTAAGGAATCTGACAGCATCATTTTTCTTATGGGTTATGTAACCTAAAACCTTTACCACCATTGACTGCTTGAAACCAAAGAGGGCTCAGCACAAGCAGCTTATATATTTTTGGGACTAAACTAGACTACTAAATAATAATGAAAAATACAGACCAATACTCAGAATTTGACATTTAGTACAGTTAAATATTTCACTTAGGAAACAGGTAAAAACCATTATTTACATAAAGAAGATGGCATTAACATCATACACAAATACAAGTAGGAGGAACAAAAATGGATTAATGATAATATATTAACATATTCTAGCAATCAAGTGTTTTCATCAGTCCCATTGTGTTTGAAACATAGTACAAGAAGCTTCTCTTTCTTCACGATTACATTACTTTATAAGAGTAAAGAATACACAATTTGCTTCAGCCGTTTAGAGATAAAAACATACCTTCTGATTCTTCCAAATGGAGATCAACCAAAACCTGCTTATATTTAAAAAGAAAAGCCCTATTCTGCCTCTTAATAGACAAAAGGGTGTGCCTTTCATTTATACAATAAGAATTATGAATAGGCTGACTGGGAGACATACACTTTTTTCAGTTAAATTTAGAATACTTACTATAATACATTTCATGATGCTCGAACTAGATGTATTGAGAGCCATCGTATTGAGTATTATTAGAAAGATAAGTCTACTGTAACCCACAGAGATGGAATTAAAACTTTACCTTGTGTTTTAAATAGATTTATATCTTTATAAACAGCAATGTTTGAATGTTTTACATGATAAACACTCACTAAATCGTTAATACACGAGCCAAGAAAAAAAAATAAAGCACTTAATACATTGCAAGTAAATTACTTTATCAGCACAAGGGACTCAAAAATGAGTATTGAAGAACACTTGTAGCATTTTAAAACACAAATCTGGATATTTTGAAAATGTCACTTTTTCGAGTTAAAGAAACCCTCTTAACCTAAGGACCTGGGGAATCCCAAGAAATGAGCAGGAATACATATTAAAAAAGCATCCAAGTTGCTAATAACCATACCTCAAGGCGAGTAACCAAGCCATCATCACTGTGCAGTTTCAACATGGGAGTATCAAAAGCCCACACTATTTTAAAAAAAAAAAAATCACTGACACGGCCTCATTCCCTTTCATAAAACAATGTCTTTCTTCAATTGAATGATATACAATATTTTTTGTTGATAATGTCTCTATGTCATTAAGTAACACATCTTTATTAATGGCATTTAATGTTGTGAATTCTTTATATATGTGGATTTCTCGAGTTAACATCAATGTACTGTATGGTGAGAATTTCACATGAATTGCCTCTTTGGAAATATATTGACACATTCAGTACTTATTACCCCTACACTGTATCAATGATGATATAATTTATACAAAAAAAAACGTTTTTTGCTCTCTCAGCACACAATCTGCTCATTCTGCTCTTTGTAGCATGCTTGGCTTTACTTCTTATTCACTTATTGTACTTACTTACAAATTAACACAGAAAAAGTACAAGATTTTAAGTGTGTGGTTTAAACTAAGAGGCAGAGGGACAGATGAAAAAAGCCACCAAGTCTCCAACAATACCATCCGAGTGGCTTTCCCAATACATTCAATCAGTGCAACTAGGCAAGCAGTCAGGATGAACTTGAAGAGCATTTGTGAAATGAGCGAAAAGCAAAACTATCCAAAATGTTAAATACTAATCTTCAACAATCTGTAAAACTAATTTTTACACTAGAACAATCACTTTATTATTATTTTAAAACCAATTACAAAAACTGGTCACTGGTTTTTATGCATTTAATAAAACTGTATATACTTCTGTGCCCACAATCAAGGAGTAGATGTTTTATGGAAAATAGGTGCAGTTTTTCCATTACACAATTTAGGTGCTACCTGGGCCCGGTGCCTTGCATCTGAGTAAACCATGACTAGACTAAGCTTGTGTGAAAATGTAAGGAACAATTACAATTTATGTAATCTAAAATTGCAACACTAACTGACCAAACTTATTGGCAGGTTTGCAGTTCTTGGGATTACTTTCTGTACACTATACTCGGATGTGGTTGACTTTTAATAAAATATGTATTTTTTAAATTGCCTTGAGGTAATTTTCACACAGGTGTGATTAAGGTCAACCTAATGTACCTAACAAGCAGTTAAACTGCCGAGAAACTTGTATAAAAGCATGAAGGGGAAAATGACTTGCTCCAAAGCAGTGATATACAAGGGACAGAACGAATCCAGAATGCAAAAAATGTTTTTTGGCAATTGAAGCCTGTAGACAGATGCACAGTGCAAAAAAGGTAACGCTCTTTAACGATAAACCAGCGCATAGTTTCACCAGGTATACTATAGCATTTTCCCCGTTTCTAAGTGCCTCAGTATTCTTCTGAAAACACAGTTCAACACACCTGCAACCCACTGCAGTTGCAATCAATTTTTTTACACTTAGTGTTCTTTTTTTAATTCTAAATTCTCACTTGATCACTAAACTAGATACACACACATTTACACAACAGCAGAACCACCGGTGTAAAATCCAAATTCTGTAGTTCTCGTAACACAAAATAAAAGATGTTACCAATATAAACGGTAACATTGGATTCAGTTCAGTCATTAAAATAACCTTTTAGGCTTAACACCGTGAAGTTGAAACATTTGTGAGCCACACCTTACACTTCTGCAGTAAGCACAAGCACACATCCAACTTTCAGCTCTCTTTCTCTTCGGCGCATCTCTGAAAGTAGCTGCTTCCATTATTCCTGCATTAAAGTGACTCCTTCTCTTGACGTGCGTCACAGGCAAATGCTGTTTGTTGACTTTAGACAGAGAAGGTACTTTGGTGCTACACCCCATTGGGTACTGCAATTTGAATCACTCGTCACTCTCGCACCCACATCTCCTTAACACTTCGAAAGAAGGGGCGGGTCCCGGCTACCCCTATAGCACGCACCCCCACCTGTTTTCCAAGCGCTCCACCCACACAAACTGCAACTCACCCCGATGTGGAAGCGGAGTAACGCCAGGCGGATGCAGTGCGCCATGCACACGGGAGGCAGGAACCAGACCTTGGGTGGCGGAGTGCCCTTGTTCTGGATGTGGCTGATGATCTGTTGCGCGGTTTGTCTCTCGTTCACTTGCCGCTTGACCCATTCGTGAAGGCGGCCTTTCTCGAGGGCGCCATTGAAGCACACCAGCAGCTCTATGTTGCCATTGAAGCAGGCCTTGGCAAGGGCCGCCAAGTAACCCAGCATGTGGTTCCACTGACCGCCGCTCACCCAGTCGGTGTAAAAGCCACCATAGAGGCGGTGTAGACAATTCTCGGCGTCTACCAGCAGCCGCAGCGGACTCTGGGGCGGTCTCTGACGGCCTCCCCCGACTAGGCTTCCCCGGGCGAGTTTTTGGAGCTCCACTGGGACAACGGCGCTCGGACAGTGTTTCTCGATGTATTCCTGGAAACCCTGCACTCCCATGATGGCTGTCGATTAAAGGATTCCGAGTTAAAAGTTGAACGGAAAAAAATTAAAAACACGGAAAAATGATTTAAATAGGGAAACTCATTTAAAAAAAAAAAAGTTACGCCCCCCTGTGGAGTTGTGCGTTAGATTGCGCTCTTAAAATGCTGAAGACTCCGGTGCAAATTAAAACGGGCCCTTATTGATGCATTTGGCTGTGGTTTTGGTGAGTTGTTTTTGGTTCATGGCTGATAGCCGCCATGTGCTGTCTCACGGAGCCATGTCTGTCGGATGTGTCTGGAGCGGAGTATAGAGTGAAGACGACGCAGAGCACGTATCGACGCAAGGCGCGCTCGCACACACATCCCCCAAGGGGGCGGAGAGAGGCGAGGTACCGCCACGTGGCTAAGTGTTCACGTCACGATTGGAGAGGCAGCGAGCTGTGCCCGGCGCTTTCATACGCGTGTGGAAGCAGTTCTTGTGACGCTTATGGCGTTATTTCAGTGCCACTATTCTGAGCGCACGTAAAAAAATATTGCAAGTGCAAGTGTTGCATTTTGAGGAGAAATTTATTTTGAGCGTACAAAAGCTGAATTTGAGTGAACAAAATTCATTGCTGCGTGCAAAAAATGTATTTCAGTGTTTGCACTTATCCATATACACACACACAATAGCACCCCCTCTCGCTCAGTTTTTCATTTGCGCTTGCTCGCAATGTGTTGCTTGCGCTCACAACATTCTCTGCTGCAAGCGCTCAACTCTCTGTACACCGTTATAAGTGTGCCACAAAACCAACCAATCACAGACTTGGTTTCAAAAATTCTGATTGGCTCTTACGGTCTCCAATCAGCTCGCTAGCTGCTGCATTCCGGAAACAGTCCGAAATGTAGCTAAATCCAGCTAAACTCAATTAAACCCCAATTTGCGGATAATATCTTTAATTATTTTATTTTAAAATATATTATTTGTTAAGACTATCGTTGGTGTAGTACTCTCCCAGTCAATGCCTGGATCCTGAAGCTCCTTCAAATCCACAAACATATATAATAGTCATTATTCCAGAATAGGTACTTTTGGGAGTAATGTTATTTTGTGTAAGCGTTTTTTCCAATAAATACAACAATTTAAAAAGAATGCCTTTGTTTTCATGTTCTTCTTACTGTGATTTACATTAGTGGTAATTGATAGGCAAGAATGTATAAAATCGCCAGAAGCATCTCGCAGATGTGCCACAATGAATGCAGCAGCTAGCGAGCTGATTGGAGACCGTAAGAGCCAATCAGAATTTTTGAAACCAAGTCTGTGATTGGTTGGTTTTGTGGCACACTTATAACGGTGTACAGAGAGTTGAGCGCTTGCAGCAGAGAATGTTGTGAGCGCAAGCAACACATTGCGAGCAAGCGCAAATGAAAAACAGCGAGAGGGGTGCTATTGTGTGTGTGTATATGGATAAGTGCAAACACTGAAATACATTTTTTGCACGCAGCAATGAATTTTGTTCACTCAAATTCAGCTTTTGTACGCTCAAAATAAATTTCTCCTCAAAATGCAACACTTGCACTTGCAATATTTTTTTACGTGCGCTCAGAATAGTGGCACTGAAATAACGCCATAGACGCTTTCTGTCCACAGAGGTGCACCGTGCGTACAGTTAGCTACACCTTACTCCGTACTGATGATTACCCGGTAGTGTGTGATATGCACGGAAGGTAAGCCCTCTTGTGCGCTGACAAGAATCTAAATGCAACACGTGTATCCTAATTAAACCAGCTGTAAAAAGAGGGATATATATATATATATATATATATATATATATATATATATATATATATATATATAATATGCACATACACAACAGTGGATGCATCAGCTGCTGAGATCATGTGCTTCATGATTCACCCGTAAAAATAAAGAGGCGCTCGTCTATACGTCTCACAAATAGAAAGACTTTGAGCAACACATGGCAAGAACAGGAGTTATTCTGAACAGTCGGCATGAGTTCAGAAGAGGGAGGTTGTGTTTTACTAACATGCTCGAATTCTGAGAGGAACCAATAAAATGGTAAGATCAAAGTTGAGCATATGATATTTATTTTTGACTTTTAGATAGCGTTTGAGAAAGTGACACAGGAGAGGTCGGGCATCAAACTGAAAGAGTTCAGAGTATTTGTAGATGGATGAAAAACTGGCATAGACTCAGGAAGGAGAGGGTTATGGTGCAAGGAACCTTATTAGAATTGGTGATGTTAAGAGTGGTGTTCCACAGGGGTCAGTGGTAGGACCACGGCTGTTTTTATTTTTAATACAATGGAATGCAAATGTTTGAGCATCCTTGCTTAAAATATCTGTTACTGTGAATAGTTAAGTGAGCAGAAGATGAATTGATCGCCAAAAATCAAAGTTAAAAATGGCACTTTTTTTTTTTTACAAGAATACATTTTTATTTCCATCATTCACAGGTACAAAAATGTCCAAAAAAATTAAAGATCTGAAAGTTTAGGCACCCAACATGATCAGTACTTTGTAACAAAGTATCACAGCTTGTAAACACCTTTTGTAGCCAGCCAAGAACCTTTCAGTATTTACTTTGGATATTTTCACCCATTCGTCCTTGCAAAAGGCTTCTAATTCTGAAGGATTCTTAGGCCGTCATGCATGCACTGCTCTTTTGAGATTTTTAAATGTTGTTTCAGTAATGGTCAGTGACATCTGTGGCAATACCATCTGTTTGCACCTTTCAAGTTATTCCATTACATATCTTGGTGTGCTTCAAGATCATGATCTTGTAGGAGCCATCCTTTAACTTTTATACATATGGTGTGATGTTTGTTCCCAGAATTTGCTGTTATTTATTTGAATCCATACCACTGGCTGTAACACAAGCCCAAAGCATTATTAATCCACACCCCCCGCTTGCTTGTTGGATGGGCACTCTTTTTTTTTTTTTACCTCCAAACATACCTTTGCAGATTGTGGCCAAAAAGTTCCATTTTGACTTTATCAGTACACAGGATTTGCTTCCAAAATGCATCAGGTTTGTTTAGATGTTTACTTGCAAACTTCAGGTGCTGAATATTTGGGATAAGACACAGGAAAGGTTTTCTTCTGCTGACTGTATCATGAAAGTCATATTTATTCAGGTGTCACTGCACAGTAGAACAGTACACCACCACTCCAGAGTCTGATATCTTCCTCAAGGTTTTTAGTAGTCAAAAGGGGGGTTCCTTCATCTTTACAGCAATCCAAAGAGCAGGTCTTGACCTCCACTGTTCCTGTTAACTGCAACTTCTTAATAACATTACAAACTAAAATGCTTTGCCATCTTCTTGTAGCCTTTTCCAGCTTTGTGAGCATCAGTTCTTTTATTTTTCAGAGTGCTAGGCAGTTGCTTAGATGAGCCAATGACTGTTGATTGTTGGGACAAAGTTTGAGGAGGCAGAGAATTTATACAGCTTTGCACTTTGCATCACCTGAGGTTTCCTAATGATGAATGTGGACAAGCCATTGTTCTAATGAGCTAATTAAGGTCTGAGACCTTGGTAAAAGTTACCCGAGATCTCAAATATCTTGGGTTGTGCAAAGTTTTGCATAGTGCTCCATTCCTTTTCTCTCTGTACAAAACAAAAACAATACTCTAATCTTGCATACAATCCTGAAATGTGTCATCTTTAACTTTGCCTTTTGGTGGCCAGTTCATCTTCTGCTATCTTAACTATTCACAGTAACAGACATTTTAAGAATAGGTGCCCAAACTTTTGCACGCCACTGTATTATATATAAATAAATGATTTAGACAGGGATATAAGTGACAAGACGACTAAAATTGCAGATGATACCAAGAAAGATGGGTTGCCAGATAATTTAGAATCCTTTGAATTATTACATAAGGACTTGGGCAGCATACAGGATGGGCATATTTGTGGCAGATGAAATTTAAAGTAAGTAAATGTAAAGTATTACATGGAGGAAGTAAAAATGTTAGGTTTGAATACACATTGGGGGTCTGAAAATTAAAAGAACACCTTATGAGAAGGATTTCGGAGTCACAGTGGATATGACAGTATCAACTCCCAGACAGTGTTCAGAAGCCATTAAGAAGGCTAACAGAATGTCATGTTATACTCTACACATCAGGGTGCTATACAAATCCAAGGAGAATAAAGTCCAAACTTTATAATGCACAGATGAGGTCACAGCTGTAGTACCTGATACAGATTTGGTCTTCATGCTATACTAGAAGTCCAGACAAGAGTGACTAGGCTGATTCCAGGGCTACAGAGAGATGAATTATGAGGAAAGATTAAAAGAGTTGAGGCTTTTTGGTTTAAGCAAAAGAAGATTAAGAGGAGACATGATTGAAGTGATTAAAATTATGAAGGGAATTAGTCCAGTGGATCAAGACTGTTATTTTAATTGAGTTCATCAAGAACACGGGGACATAGTTGGAAAGTTGTTAAGGGTAAATTTCACACAAACACTCAAATTTTTCTTTACACAAAGAACCATAGACACACGGATTGAGTTACTCAGTAGTGTGGTAGACAGGAGGACTTTAAGGACCTGTAAAAAGTTTGTTCCATTTACTCTTTTTTTTTAATTTAATTTTATTGATTTTATTGTAATCATTCCACACAGATAGATCAACTTTTATAAAAAATAGGACTGAAAACAAACCAACCCAACCCCCACCCCTGAGAAAGAGAGCATGGCCAACGGAGTAAAACTTAAAGCTGGTCAAAATACATACATTGATGAGTTTAGTAGGCGGATAACAAAAAAGAAATACAAAGAGAATTATTTCCTCAGTGCTTCAAGAGCAGATTCTAAAATATTATTGATTAGATCCATTTACTGTTGTCCTCTCAAAGTCACAATGATGACAAATATTGAAGTGTGCACACAATCCATGTCAGATACTGGCAAGGGCATTTCATTTTAACAACATCAGGGTAAATGTCAGGAGTGCTCTCTACCTCCTTGTGTTGGCTGAGGTGCTCTCTCTGCCCAGGCGGATTTTTTGTCTCGGTGTGGTAACAGCGTGCAGAAAAGCCTGGACTGTTGCAGTGTATCTAGGGTCCAGCAGCGGTGAGATTCCCAAAATTCCAGGGTGTGATAATACTTTTTATAACTTTACGATAATATTGTTTTGACATAATGAACCTGTCGGACTATATGCTTAACCAGACCAATTCTAGAAAATTAGGAACCTTCTTAATGTTTATTCTGCCAAGCCCATAGAAAAGCTTTATCAGATTTACAGTATGCAGCACACAAATGTAACCTAAATTAAAGCATTAAATAACAAAAACGTAAGTACTATAACATAAAACTAGCAGGAATAAAAAAAAAATAATGTATATGAAAGACAAAAATTTCATAACCAGGATATTTATAGAAGTGCAAAATATATTAATTACAAAGACCACAATAACTAGTTAATTTTCAGTGCTGCCTACAACAGTGAACTGACTCCACTGAAGGTACAGTAATATCACCAGCCAGTACTGAAGAGTGAGTGTAGGTGGATGTACTTTCTGTGGCTGATTAAGCGAAGTCACATGCTTCTGTAGTGCATACTTGAATATGGGGCTGACATTTAGCCAAATACCAACCTATTTATTGCATCATCGTTTTAGTCTTTTGCTGTCATACTGGGCCTTGCTTAATGAGTCCGCCAAAGCACAAACTCAGTTGGAGGGGAGGTGGCCTGACCACACCAGTAGTGCTGTCTTTCTTCACCTAATTGCCTCCATAGAAGTTACACACACACATTAAATCACCTTCTGCCATTTAAGCATAAAAAAAAAAATGCCTGCACTTTCCCGGATTAAATAACTATTTAATAAACAAATACAAATTTGTTTTTAAAAATGAATGGCAAGGAGATCTTGGGAAGGGAAAATCCTCAATACTGTAAAGCTAATTTTTTTTAATTTGAAATACATAGATCCCAGTTCAATCTGAGGCCTTGTAACCATAAGGCAAGGGTTTTCCAACTTGTGGCTCAGACAGCTCCTGTATGTTACTGACACGCAGTTAAATATAATTTGCCTTGATCATTCTTCCACTTGTTATATGGTTACTGGATGTTTAACATTGGATTATAAGGATCATAATCCTGTTGTAATTTATGTGTCTATCAAATCAGTTTATCTGAACATTTTACAATGCCTCATTAGTACTTCTAATTGTGTGTTCTTTTAGACACCATGGCCAGGAAATTCAACTGGGGTAAACACAAGAGGGAACATAACAGCAACCAAGACACTGTGCATTCTAAAACCACCCTAAGGTGTATATAATATTATTTAAAAGTGCCTTAAAAGATACCCAAGGCCACAATAAAACAATACACAGAAAAATCAAACAATCCAATGTACAAATAAAGTTAATAACAACAAAAGGCAATATTAAAAAGATAGGTTTTAAGTCTAGATTTAAAAAATAGAAAATGGGGTACATGCACAGAGCTCCAAAGGCAAGGCATTCCATAGCTGTGGTCTTAATGAAGAATCCACTGCATCCACTTAACAGGGTCATCTCCAGGCAGAGGACCAGCTTCAGCGACAGACTGCTGTCATCGTCCTGCTCCACTGACAGACTGAGGAGATCGTTCCTCCCCCACACTATGCGACTCTTCAATTCCACCCGGGGGAGTAAATGCTAACATTATTCAAAGTTATTGTCTGTTTTCACATGCATTTTTTTTACTCTTTAATTTAATATTGTTTTTTGTATCAGTATACTGCTGCTGGATTATGTGAATTTCCCCTTGGGATTAATAAAGTGTCCATCTATCTAATACATTAAAAGCCCCGTCTCCCATAGTGCACAATCTGCATAATGGAATGGTTAAGAGCAAGGAGTCAGAAGAACGAAGTGAACGTTATGGAGTATATGGACAGATTAAAGAAAACGGGTAAGGTGGGGCTAGAGCATGAAGAGCCTTAAAAACTAAAAAGTTTATATTGAATACGGAACGGAACAAAGACCCAATGCAATTTTAAAAGTGTAGGAGTGATATGCTCCCAGGGTTCTAAGTGGGCAACTAGTGTAGCTGCTGCATTATGTACATATTATAATTTATTTAGACTCGAAGCAGGGATACCAAACAGCAATGCATTGCTAGTCAAGTCGCGAGGTATCAAAAGCATGAAGCAGTGCATCAGTTGAAGTATGTGAGAGCAATGGACGCAGCTTTGAAATTTGCTTAAGGTGGAAAAAGGCAACCTTGGCAATATTATTAATAGGAGGATCAAAGGAGAGTGTAGGATCAAGGATAACAACAAGATTTTTAACCTGTGCAGAGGAATTGTCTAATTTCTTTAAAATGCCGGGAGATGCAATAATTAAAGCCTCAGTTTATTCACTATTTAGTCTGAGAAAGTTTTCAGACAGCCAGTGTTCGGTGATGGCCAACCAGGCAACCAATGCAGGAGGTGGTAATATTTGCGCAAGCCCTGCGTGTAGATAAATCTGTGTATCTTCGGCGTAACAGTGAAACCATAGACTGTGCCATCTAAAAATGGGACTGACAGGAAGCATATGAAAAAGTATAGGGCCAAGAACTGATCCCTGATGGGCACCCTGGAGTAAGAAAGATGGGTCAGAACTAAACCTACCTACAGCAACAAAATGCTGAAAGTCCTTAAGATACGATTTAGGCCATGTAAGAGCTTTTCTAGCAAGATTTAACTAATTCCCAAGTCATAACAAAAGAATGTCATGATGGACCGTTTCAAAAGCAGTAATAATGTCTAAAAAGATAATTCGTGTTAAAAGACCACGATCTGCTGCAATTAGGAGATCATTGGTCACTGACAAGTGCTGTCTCCGTACTGTGATTAGTCCTAAAACCAGACTGAAATTCCTCAAATAGGTCATTAGAGGCAAAATGGCTTGCAAAAGCTTATTATAGGATTTTACTAAGAAAAGGAAGGTTTGAAATAAATATGTAGTTTTTAAAAATCCTCAGGGTCAAGACCAGGTTTTTTGAAGACAGGTGTAACAACAGCCGTCTTTAGGCTGGCAGGGACCAGGCCAGTATGAAGAAATTTGTTGATGATACTGGTGATGCTGTAAAAGTGAGATGAAAGGCAAAGCAGCCTTAGCCAAAAATGAAGGCATGGAATCAAGAATTCATGTAGTTGTCCTGGAGGTCGTAACAAGCTTATAGAACAATGGAAATCAAGAAAACAGCTGCTAGATAAGATAGGGGATGGGCACAGTTTTGACTAAACAAATGGATCTTTTTTAAATTCAGAATAAATCAGATCAATCTTGTTATTAAAAAAAGGACAATTTCTGGCAAAGCGTAGTAGAGAGGACCAATGGAAAGTTATTTGCAGACTTAAGCAGTTTATCCACAGTAGCAAAAAGTGTTTGGATATTATGCTGACCACATAGAATGCTATTAGTATAGTAAGCAGTCTTAGATCTCTGTAGTGCCTGCTTGTAGAGGGCAACATGTTCCTTATGGGGAGATGCATGGGCATCTAAGCTTGTTTTTCAACGAAGGCATTCAAGCCTTCGCCCACAAGCTTTCATATGACATAGCTCAGGAGAAAACAAAGGAGCAGAGTGCTTAAATGTCACACTACGGATTTTGAGCGGAGCAAGATGATCTAGACTAGTTGAAAGTATATAGTCATAATGATGAACTAAAGTAGAAGGTGACAAAGAGTGGAGGACACTGCTTCAATGTACTTACAAGAGCAGTGGCACGGTATATTTTTTGTGCTCCTAAAGATGATTGTTGTCCATGCAACTGACCAGGGATAAACATATCAAACAAAATAGCCTTATGGTCAGAGATAGATAACCTAATACCGTAAAAATCAGTAGGAGTAACACCAAAGGTACACACAACGTCAAGTGTGTGTCCTCGGGCAGGAGTAGGAAAATCGACATTTTGAGTAAAATCAAAGCACTGAAGCACATTAAGAAAATCAGCCACATATAAAGAATTTACAGAGTTTACATGTAAATTAAAAATCACGAAGTAACAGCACTGCAGGATACAACGAATACAGAGAAGAGACCAACCCCATGGGTTCTACCAATAAGACAGGTGACTGTTTTGAAGGATGATAAACACGTAATATCACCAGAGGCCTTGCATCAGACAGCAGTAATACCAGATGTTCAAATGATGAAACATTGTGAGCAAAAACTGACTTGATTCTAAATTTAGAAGAATACAGAACTACAACACCAACCCCATGGCCACTAGCATGTGGCTTTACAAGATGACAATAGTGGGTTGGGGCAGCCATACTTAGTCCAAATAATAAGAATAATAATAATAGTCAAACTTCAGATGCAAGTTTCTGTGACAGTGCCTGGGCAGGCACAGAATTCTTAAATGCCTGAACAGAAGGAGCGATGGTGGAGTACAGCGCTCAGTACACTAAAAAGCATACAGTTCTCAAAAAGAGTATGTTAGTAATAATCCCAGAGAAAAACCACAGGATTCAAAAAGCAGACAAAGAGGCAAGCAGTGGACCATATTGGAAATAAATTCAGAGGTTAAGTACTTTTTTTTTTTTTTTATCCACGCCATAGAAGTGGCAGCCAAAATGCACCATCGTAATCTCTCAGAACCTCAATGAAGACCCCTGATGAAGACCTAAGACTAGATAATGTATCATGACCAGTAATATTTAAATAAAGTATATTACACACCAAGACACATATAAAAAATGCACATTTAAATGTTTAAATAAAATTTGAGAAAAGCAGAAAACCAACCTAAGTGCATCCAGTTAGCAATTACTACAATGTTAAATTAATGAAAAGGGAATGGAATAGATACTACTAGGAAAAGAATTTGATACCATAATGTTGTTCCCTGCTTTCATAATCCACAAAGCACATAAGTAGTTCAGATAAGTCATGGGAGATAAAGGCATCACAGGCATTTAATTAGGACGAGCGAGTTTTTTATTTAAAGGATAGGTTTGAAATTTATTAAATCAGTTTTTGTTTTTTTTTTTTAAACTATAATTATTATATACATCTAATTTGCCATGGGAAATTATATTAATAAATGCAGCAATTATAAATTTAAAAAGTGCCTGTTCTTGTGATTTACAGTGGCATCTATGAATCAACAGTCCCATTGTGAAATCAAGTATTTTAAAACTTATCAAGCACATTCATTTTCAGGACAAGAGTATGATCCACATACTTGTCAGTGTATCTATTCCATTTTCAGAAACTAATATTTTGAGGGATTCTCTCTTAAAAAAAGTCTGAGTGTACTGCTTGCCTCATTGCTCAGCTCCTTTTACCAAAACGTTTAACCTACCGGACTGTGCTTTCCCGTAGCTCATTTTTTTGAATGCTGCAATTGCCACTTTCTAAGAATGATTTGAGCACTTAGGGTATCAGGATCACTTTTATTCACTAGTACTTAATGTATAAGAATTTGACTTGGTAGATTTGGATCTGCTTATAACAGAACACAACATCACAAAAAAGTAACAAATACTATAAATTAGAAAAACTTGGTTCAAAGTTGTAGAATAGTGCAATTAAAGGAAATGTGAAAGTGTGAGTGTATAATGCATATGCAAATGCACACACATACGTGTACATGCACTGTACACACTCCCACCTTTCATACAGAAAACATGAATATACAAAGAAGTCAGTTACTGGTTTGAGAGGGCTATGGCTCTTGGAGAGAAACTACTGAGGTGTTTGTTAGATTTATTTGACCAGAGGGGAGTTTTTAAAATATAAGGTGAGTCCGTGGTGATCTTTAGGAGATGGTTAGTGAATGTAAACCCAGCAATAATTCTATTGGCAACACCTTAGCAAAACAGGTCACATAATGCAAATCAACCTCAAGGCACCAGTCAATCACAAGACACAGCACAGTGGAGAAAAAACAGTGACCCATTATTACGGACCAATCTCTTTCTGTCCATCTGTCTATAGAAAATAGCTTCAGCCTTCTCCAGTCTGATGTTTAACTTGGACAGTCCATTTCAGGTGTATGTGGTTGACATCTAGACTTGCATTGTACCATTCCAAAGAATTCAACACTTTGTAAATTGGCTGGAATGCTTACGATTAATGACATGGTGATGAACCCTTTTTCAGCCCAATATTAATTCTCAGACACAGGGTCCAAAAGTTTTTGCATCAATAAAAAAATAAAGTTAGATTACTGATAAAGCATCCATGTCCATGAACAGACTGAAACCATGGCAATCTCACCATCCAGCATGATGGTGAAAACTTCAGACAGAAATGAGTTTTCAGACTATGACAATTCTAAGTGTCATTATAGAGAGGATAAGGTTATTTAGAAATTTTTTTTAAATTTTGGAAACATCAATTTTAAACTCTTAAGAACATTCTGCCAGATGCGTACACAATAGATTTACAACAATTTATTTTCTTGATACCCTTACTTTAAATTTTAATATTTAGTTTTTCTCATATATTTGATGTACAAACAGACTCCAGTTGTAGCAAAACTGATGTCTGCTGATCTTTGGGCAGAGACTTCGGGCTGTTCAAGGCATTCTATAATAATTCTAAATCAATAATAAATTATCTTTAATATATATCATCATCTACAGTCCTTGAATCTTGAACTTTTTTTTGGGACAGTGTAACCCCTATGAAAATAAAAGAAAATAAAAGAAATTACAAAATAAGCAGTTATGTTCAAAATGTTAATCCATAAAATACCTATAAATATATACATCTAGAGTATTTATTTATGCAAAATGATATGATGAGAACAGTTTCAAGTTCCAGGCATGATAGATGTAGACAACAACAACATTTATTTATATAGCACATTTTCATACAAACAGTAGCTCAAAGTGCTTTACATAATATGGAATAGAAAAATAAGTGAGACAATAAGAAAACAAAATAAGTCAACATTGTCCTAGTGCATCCAGGTGAGGTTTCTTATATAGTCATCTATTATTTTTTACCTAAAATTTTCAAGAAATAAACTAGTCCTCAAATTTAATATCTGAGGAAAGATCAACACACGCATCTTCATTTGTAGATGGATCATTTTGTACTTGTTCTTTGAGATTAAATGGATCCAGAAGTGACCAAACAAAAACCAAGTTCTGACTTTTAGAAATATAGTCTTTAAAAATGACATTTTCTAAACATGTGATCACAAGTTTTAGTTGGTTAAAATTGTAATTTTCATTTCCTTTTTCTGCATATTTAATTTGGTCAGTTAAGATTTAAAGTTATCAATGAAGTTGTTTTCAACTCTCTCTATCCAAAGTTTAAATTTTCTTCTTTGGGTCTTCTATTTTATTATAACTGAAATATTGTTTTGTGTGTTTCCTGATGTGAAAGGGTAAACTTTTTCAAAAGCTGAAGTATGTCCAGCAAAGTAACCAAACTTCATGTTGCAATCTGTACCTTTGAAGACTTGTACAATGTCACAGTTTTACTTTAATAATATAATTATTTCATCTCTTGGGTCATTGCAAAGTCTTTTCAAAAATAATCTCATGAAACCAGCAAATATCCGTATATCATAAAAAAATAAATAAAACTGGTGTTGTTTACTCCTGTTGGTAACAGAATTAAAATAAAAAAAATAACCACGATATTATTAATTACCTTCAGTTCAATTAATGCACACAACTAGATGTACAGTGATGATTGTAGCACTGCATGCATCAGACTCAGAGACGTTTAACCTCACACACTGTTCCAGTGTGGTGTCGAGGTGTCACCCACTGAACTCCGGTCCCAATCCAGGTGGTTCATCGTGCGGTGGGTGCAGCAGCGCGTTATCAATGCATGCTCCCAACAGACAGCAGAACCTCTCCCTTCTGGTTTGGGTGAGCTCAAATCAGTGTGCCCAGAGATGCAATCAGTGTTGCATTAAATTGTGGCTAGTCATTTTTCCAGTAGCTACATGGGTCACAGCAACTCCAGTAAGTTTTCACAGAACTCCAGAGCTCCCAGAACACAGTTTAAGAAATAACCTTCTGTAGTATCTACAGGTGACCGTAAAGTGATGAACGTTTTCACTGTGCTGCTGCATATTCTCATTAGTCTCGACAAACTAAGCTGGTGTTTGTCAGATTTCTTTAAAGGGTGGTGGAATAGTGTACAATAGTACACTTCAAGGATAAGATAAAAGATTTAACGAAGGAGAACAATTATTTCTTAGATAGTTGAGAATGATAAACAGGTAACTTTGCATCCAATACATACCTTGCTTACTGAATCAGTTTGTACTTAACTGTTTTCTCTATCGTTTGCACAATCTTGTCTGAACATCATATATAATTTATAAATATCAGCCTAGTCTTGTACTTAACTCACATCCCAGTGAAATGTAAAGCAGTGGTCACAGTTCTGACATTATTTCAAAGCCTGCCTGTAATGCCTGTTGGGGAAAGTTTCTCCAAGTGGAAATTAAAAATTAACAATTTGCTATCACTCTCAAACAAAAACATAGGATTTAATTGTTCATTAACAGGAGGATAAGAATAATGTTAAGAGAATCTTTACTTGAGCAAAAACAAACCGATTTCCTGAGAGGGATACTAAGTAGATCGGATTTTGATTGCGGAAGACACAAAATGTTGATTATGACAATAAGAGATCAAAAATCAGTTTTTTTTTTCCCAAGCACAAAATATGTTTATTTCTTTCTTTCTTTAAAGATGTACAATCTTTGTGATCAAGTGCCACTGACTCAGTCAGTCAACATAAGAGGAATATCCAACAGGCAAAAAGCAAGTCTGACATATAGTGCAAGCATCAAAAGCGCCCTGCATTGAGTCCCCTGAAGCATCCAAGCATGGCTTTAAATAAAGAGACATAGGGAGCAGAGAACAGAAATTTTCAATGGCAGGAAGCACCGTACTCAGACACAAAAATCAACAGGTAAAAACTGAATTAATTTAATGTAGGAGGAGGACAGGAAAGAACAAAATACCAACTAAAGTGCAGTAGTAATTTGTAGTTCCATAGAATAAGACAATTCTGCTCTTGAGCTTTTGTGTAGCTGGTAATGATGCTGCATGAGGAGAAGAAATGGAGATAAAAGTTGATGTGCCAAGACATTTCCAATGCATCTACATGTG
This sequence comes from Polypterus senegalus, assembly GCF_016835505.1. Taxonomy (NCBI): domain Eukaryota; kingdom Metazoa; phylum Chordata; class Cladistia; order Polypteriformes; family Polypteridae; genus Polypterus; species Polypterus senegalus. Next base: position 42,450,188 of record NC_053165.1, read on the forward strand.
GTACCCACTACAGGAGGTGCCGTGGAACGCAAGTGCCATCTGAGAACAAACACTATGTCTGCTTGGGTTTGCTTTGTTTTCTGACTGAGAACAGACATATTTTTGCATGATCTACCAATCTAGTGTGTGGCTGTTATATATAAGCATTATATACAGTATATATAATGCTTAGGAGGACACTGCTCAGTGGTGTAATTGATAAAGGAAATGTGAACACTATAAACACTTGTGCTCTCACGGTTTACACAGCTTTGTGTATGGGCACAATCAACATGGATTTTTCAAGTCCTACTACTTTAACAAGGCACAACACACCTATATTGGTTGAGCACCATGTTTGCCTCTGTCAAAGTCATGGAAATGTTATCACAATCACAATTTGTAGCCAGATAAGTTGGCATTCTGTGCTTCTCTAAGGAAATACTAGCAGCAAGGAAGTTCAAACCTAATCAGCAAAATCATAATTGGAATGTAAACTGAAATGTCTGTGATTGCACAACCCCTAAAAAACAGTGTAAAGAACAAAAAAATCAGGTGCAGTAACGTATCACATTTTATCCCACTGTTGTAAATGCATTTATTTAAAACATTGTGCAAAAAGAGGTGTATGTATTAATAAAAAAATGAAAACGGGTGAAGAAACCATAATCCGGCTTTTATAGCTGGAGTAACACCAATATTACTATCTAATGAGATTTCCTATTTATACCAAAATTATGTGTATTAAGGAGCACAGCCGGCTACAGTTCAAATTTTCTTGTTTTCATTTGTACTTTGGAACCATTTTATTGAAGGACCAAATTTAAATGAAATCATAAGACAAGTCTAGTGTATGGGATGTTAATGGGATTAATGAGAAATAAAAAAAATGTCTATTTAAAAGAATAAAAAGGCCAATTTGTTTATTCTCAACTAGCACATGCAGCATTGCTTTTGGGTATATAAATCAGACATCAAAGGTTTGCTGCTGGTGGTCCATGAAAGTAAAATATGAAAAGGAAGGAGGGATTTCAAAGAGCTGGCTCTCAAAAACTAAAAATGATTAAAACTACAGTAAATAAAGGTATTTACAACCAATTCCAGTACAGCAGTTTTATGAATGCAAATTAACTCCCTGCAATCTACAAAAATAAAAATAAAATTAAAAAGTGAAAAACTCCAAAAAGAAAGTAAAATATGTCTACTGTCCCCTCTGTCTCCAGAAGAATCTGGAAAGCATTTCCAAGGCACTATATATACTCTTCCAGGGTATTTATTCTTTTCCAAAAAACATAGTATAGGCAAAACTTTTTATTCCTAGTGTCTTGAACAAAAGCACATGATGTGTCTTTAATTGTTTAAGAAGTTACCACAGCTGTCTTCCCTCCTCAGTCTCCTTTTGCTGTAGTAACTTCTACTCTTTGTGAAAATGTTTCACAGTGATTGCAAGATGCAACATATGGCTGTGTGTGCTCAATGGGCTCACAATGCCATTTTAGAAGCCACTAAACCTCCCAGTAAAGCTTCCTCTATGGCAAGACCTGTAGCAGCAGCAGCTAGGTAGTCCTCATGTTTGGGCCTGGTGGGTTTACAACAGATTTTTGCACAGTTAAAGGAAATGCCTGGAAGCTGGTATTGCTGAGAGAAGGAAATACTGGCACAGAAACTGCCCCCAGGACCCCAGCTGGCCCCGTAAGGCCAGGCCATTGAATGTTGTACAGTGATGCTGGCATAACACCTGCAAACTGACAGCTTGGTAAAAGATACGGTGGCATTAGGCTGACAGAAGTCCCTGACATGGCTGGTGAAATCCCTGGTGGCAGTGCTGCAGACATCGGACATGACAGAGGGAGATTATATTTGTTTCTGGGTGTACTTGTGCTTTTCACCTTGAAGAAAGACAGAGGAAAAAACAGATGTGTTAATGACAAGACAAATGACTACTCTGACTTGTCAAATCTCTGTAGGCTAGACTAGATATACATTCTAACTCAGTCGATTCTATTTACAACCAGCCATCCCAAAATGGTACTAAGTCAGTAGCTATATAACAGCACTGGGACTTCCAACTTACAGTGTTTAAAACATTGCTGGCTCCTGCATTCCATCACAGCTCACCTTGTTCTCAGGGTCTTTCATTTTAGGCTCCATATCTCTCCACTGCTGTTTTTGCTTGATCTGGTTTAAGGAGGGCTTCAGCTGTGTGGCCCCTACAGTCTCCTTAGCCCAGTCATCCACCAGTTTGTGCAGATCATCTGTGAACATGCCTTTTTTGTTGTTGCTGTTATTGACTTGTGCTAGTGCAAGTCCTTGGCATGGCTGCAATGGCAGCTGTGGATTGGACGTCACAGGACCAGAGCTGTTGCTATTGGAGGCCCCTAAAAAGTTTAAAAGTGAATACTCACTAATCTTTTTAATTTGATTTATGCAGCTAACCACCATTTTGCTGCTTGTTTTTATTTAAATGAATTAGTAATTATAAATTGCTCTGAACCTAGGATTTCTATATTTAAAAATCATTCTAAGTAAATACACTGTTCACTTACAACTGGTATTTTATACCAAGTGGCAGGTCCACAATTTACACCACCACCACCACCACCACCCCCCAAAGACTGCAAACAGATCTTAAATACTAAGAACACTCTTATAAACAGTTTTGCTGGTAAAGCACTGTACTGTCACAGCCATCAAATAGTATCACAACAGATATTGCGCAGCATGGCTAACAACTGAGCCATAAAACACCTGCTGGGTGTGACATGGCTTGCTAGCACAGTGTATATAAGCAAATTAAGTTTTTACAGCTTTTGATTTAGAAGATCAATATGTTGTTTCCAGGCTATAAAAATTATTTTAAGCTAATTTTACAGATATCACACAATATAAAAGCTGCTATACAATTAGTTTTCTGCTATGAACTGGCACCCAGCCCAGATTTATAAAGCTTGCATATGCACAAAAAGAGGTTCAAAATGTGCATACAGAACTTCCCACACAATAGATGGGATTTATAAAAGAAAACGATGCGGAAGGTTGTGAATATTTAAAGTAACTGCAACCCATGTGTAAGCAACGTTTAGGAAAAAGTGGGAAATGATGAAACCCTTGTTCAAGCAGGTAAATGCAGCCAAACTTTTTGAATATGAAGTAGAAACTAGGTTTCAGTTCCCTTTTAAGAAGGCCAATATTGTGTATTTAAACTGACGACTTCTTTTGGTATTTAATCAGTCTATATCGTCTACCTGCTGTCATTTCTCAGGGAAACTGGCTAACAGGCCAGGAATATCTTAGCCAGCTTCTCTATCATGCCCACTGTGCTAGAAGCAATTAGCTGACTGAGGAGGTGCCACATCCCCTTTTCATATGATGTGCGTGTACAACATAACACATGAAAAGGCAATTTGCAGAAGTGTTCGGTTCTTCTAATGTAATCGGAGCAATTGCATTCACATTGCACTTACGGTACCTAGAGAGAATGAAGCTGGTTTTGTTAACCATAAGAAGTGACATTTCTTAAAGTACAAGTTATAGCTGATGCCAAGATGAAACTAACAAATGTCATGTCTCAGTGGCCTGGGTCAACCGGTGATTCATTTATTTTGAGATTGATTCAGTTTTGACAGATGTGACAGTGCTGTTCATGTTTCGCTGGCTTGTTGGCAAGGTAACTAGATGAAACCTCAGCACTTAATATGGCCTGTTCTATTCATTGTATCAGTAGTCACGTCATTACAGGTGCCAGACAACAGTGGCTATCTCCTTACACCCTCACAGACCCCAGAACGTAGAACACAGAGGAAAGGAGCGATAATGACATGTATGATGATCTGCACTCAGTTGTGAAGAGCAGTCAGATGGTCTTGAATGCAGGAGTCGGGGTCTCAACAAATCCAGAGTGAAGCTGCTCTACTACACAATGAACATCTGTAGCATCGTGATTGTATATGTATGAGGTTGATTAGCATTGAGGCACTTTCACAAATTCACATTTATACAATTACTGCTACAATGACTGGGATTTAAAAAGGTAAACTACACAGAAATGCACATATGCCAGGTTTTTTATGTTAGCATACACATTTCCCTGTTTTTAGCATGTGCATATTTTCAAGATCACATCCACACAAAGTTTTATAAGTGAGGCTACAGGTCTAATCCCAGTGTTCTCAATGCTCTCAAAATATAATCTCCAGGGGCGTCATGTCCATACTCCATGTTTTAGTGTAAATTCTATTCAAGGAGTAATACAAAACCAGAAATGTGCATATGCACAAAAAAATTCAGATGCATAAAACTGTGCAGATTTAAAGTTCTACGCACTTTCTCTTTATAAATCCCAAACAATGTAAGTTTTAACGCACATGCATGAGCTTACAGCCCCACCCGACTCCTCCCAGAATTTTTCCTGTTTAAATAAGCAAATCAATATAAATAGTTCAGTGTTTTGTTAAATGACAATCAGAAAAGCACATGTGAAACAGAAGAATTTCAGCGAATGTAAAATGGAGGTCCTGCTCAGTGGAGGCAAGGAAAAAGTACTATATGGTGGAGTGGTATAAGCAACAAAAGCCCACTGTCTGAGAGGGTCAGCACCACTGGAGGAGGTAGCAGAATTCCAGGGCTCACAATTTGAGTAGCAAACTGCTGAAATTATTGGTAAGACACTCATAATCGGTATTTTACTAGTGGGTGAGGGGTGTTTTCATTTTAATTATTTTTTTTGCTTATCATTATCCACATTCATGTCAGTAAATTGCATGTTTAATAAAACCAACAAGCAGACAGCAGATGCTATATTACTATTTATTCTGTTTCAGACAATATTACAAAAAGTGATCCCTGTGCTGGTGACGCGACACCAGGCAGTGATGGTGCTGCTGTGCCGAGCACATACCTCTGCCTCTGAAACCACCGGGTTGACCATTTGGCCGTGTACTGATGGACACATTTCTGGAGTCACAACATGCAATACTGGATGCTGTAAGAGATGTGGGCCAATGAAGTAAGGAATATAAATGCTGTACTATGCGATACTGCTGCATTGGATTACATGTGTTTACATCCTTCTAATTATATTCAAAGAAAGTTGTAACACTGTCTGATTTGGCTGATCATTTGGTGGGTCTGGGTCAGGTTCATCATACTGCATCTCTTCAGGTATGGGTAAGCCATGATTGTGTGCCACATTACATAGCACATCATATGCTAGCACAATGCAACACACTTTCTGTGGGCTATAGAGCAGCAATCTATTAGCGTTATCCATGAAGTGCTAATGGCCATTAAGCTGCCCTATAGTAGATTTGACCACTGCTCAAGGAGGCAGAGAGTGGAGGTTATTATAATGTTGCTCTTGTTCAGTCAGTGGGTTGGCAAGAGGGGTGAGAAGCCATGTCTTCAGCAGGTACCCACTGTTCCCTAGGTAATTGTGTTAGGTGGTTAAGCCATAGAGATACTTACAATTTTGACCAAAGGGGTAATATTTAATGTCTTAATGAGAAACCAATCATTACATACAACACCATTTTGAAGTTTTTTACCAACACTGTTTCACTATTAGCTGAGCCAGGCCACCTCACCAAAACATTAATGAGAAGCATTTTCACATTACCGATAATTTGCACATTAACAGAATGAAAATGCTTTCAATTGGCATAAATAAAAATTCATTCTCTGAAGGTGCCTTTACAGCAATGTGCTCCAACTACGTCAATTTTCACAAATTCTTGAGAAAGGCTGGCAGCACACATTCTATGGTTTCTTCGTCAGTGGTATGAGCAACCGTTTTATGCTCTGCCAAATGTATCCACACTGTACAAACTGCCTGTAACATTTAGAAATCAAAAATTGAGGAGATGGATCTTAATGAAATTTAGTTTTAAACAAACTATTGCATGGAAAAGCCGGATTTTGTTTCATAATGAAACATAACCCAAAATGATTTTACCACATCATGCCATTCTGGTCACACTGCTCTTCCTATTTTCTAGTTACTGAACACTAATGACTTCAACACCATCTAGCAGACTAAAGTAGTGCCATCTAGAAACAGATGTTTAAAAAAAAATATTTCAATGCCCTTTTTGTCATTCGAAAAGTTTCAGTTATTTTACAATGAAGTGTTAAACTTCTTCACAACATTTTGACTAATCCCATAGTATAACACATTCTACTATCATAAAACTCTTATTGCTTTCAAACACCGTGAAACGCTCACTATCTTGTAAACCGATTTTTGCTGTCCCAAAATGTGTACTGAATATATATGATTGTGTACTTTGTCTTTTAAAATTACTTCCTTTAATTTGGGTGTAATGTATGTTAAGCTAACTGGTTTATAGTTACCAGGATCAGTCTAAGCACTCCATCTAAAAAATAATGCAACACTTCACTACGGGTTTCTTTGAGGCTCTCTGAACATATGTTATTTGGACTGAAGAATTAGTTTTTAGCCTTTTTATTCCTAGTATCAATCTACTATCTATCCATTTTGGAAACTGCATAGTGGGCACTGCTTACACATCACAGAGCAAGTCCCCAGGGTTTAAATCCAGCATCTAGACTTTATATGTGAATGCTTTCTACATCCCCAAAAATATGTCCATGCCAAACTAGCCTGTGTAACTATGGGTGTATCTATGGGTGGGCCTTACAATGGACTGGTACCCTGTAGGTTTGACAATGCTAATGTTTTTATTAATCCAATTAACTTTCAAAACCTTTTACCCCAGAAACACCATGCGGAAACCAACCATGTAAGATGTGCCCTGCAATGACTAAGTACTCTGCTCATAGAGATCTGATTTTAAGGTAACCAGTTAAGCTAACAAAAACATCTTTGAGATGTGGAAGTAAAAAAGGAATGCAGTGGAGCAGAACATGTAAAAGCTTTAATATCAATCGATACTACATCCTCCTTAATTGTGGAAATGTCTGGAAATTAACAACTGAGCTTACCTGACATTTCTTTTTCTGTCGTAGTACATATTACACTCCTCAACTGTTCTGTTTACCTTTATGAACTCACAGGTGTTTTTTTTTTTTTGTTTTTTTTTTTTAATTTGCTCCACTCAAAAATTCTGTGAAACTTAATATATTGTGGACACTGGATCCTAACTGTTCAATAATGACTCTATTCCATGTCTCTCGATTGTTATGAAAGATTAAGTCTGGACGGGTTTCCTCTCTTATTATGGCCTTGACATTTTGAGTTAGAGTCTCACTTGTTACATCTATAAATTTTACATCCTGACTTTGGTTATTTGCAAGTGGTTACCCACAGTTAGCATTAGAGTAACTGAAGTTTCCCATTAGTATAACATCTACCTCTAAACTTGCTTTTTTGAAACTTAATAATAATAAATACTAATGCTACTCTCTACATTAGGAGGTCTACAACACACTCCACATGCCAGACCTTTCCTGACTCAAACATCCTCACTAAGTGGTGCCTTGTCTCTTTGTTAAAGCAGCCTTGTAATTAGTTATTCCTAAAATATAATTTCCATCCATATGAACAAAATCTTCATCTGTTTTCTTATTATAGCTATTGTACAACAATACTAGACAATATTTAGTTTATTGTTATATTCATACCAGCATAATCACCTGGGGCCTCATGTATAAACAGTGCGTACACACAGAAATGTTGCCCAAGAACTTTTCCACGTTCAAATCGCGATGTATAAAACCTACACTTGGCGTAAAGCCACGCACTTTTCCACGGTACCTCATACCTTGTCGTACGCAAGTTCTCCGCTCGGTTTTGCAGACTGGCGGCACCCAGCGTCAAAGCAATGCTACTGTTCCTGTGTGGTTACTCCTTATTTTCCTGACGCAGCTTTATAAATACGCTGAAACTAACCATATATTGTTTATTAGTGTAACGCATCTGATTGTAATTAACTTGTAACAATATAATGGTCCAGGGAATAGCCATAGTATTCCAAATACCATAACTGCTTTAGCATAGATACTCTACCTTCTTCTTTCAACTGCTCTCGTTTGCCACAGTGGATCATCTTTTTCCATATTACTCTCACTGCACCACTCGGAGTATTTATATCACTGTATCTGAGTGTGAATCACAGCAGCAGCTGATTGGAAAGAGAATTATCGGTATACGGCATTAAGCACACGTTACCTCAGCCACGGCAAAACGTTTCAAAGCCTTTCCTGTATGGACCTCGTAGTTCAGAAACAGTTTCATCCCAAGAACTATAAACGCACTCAATCAAGTGCTCCTTGTAGAACTATTTGTACTTATAAGTACAATCACCTCACTGTAAACTTGCACTACAGTTATAATATCGCACAACCTGAGCCACTTTATAAAGCGTGTATTTACATATGATGACGATATTTTTAAGATGAAATGCAGCAAAATATGTTTATTATATTATACAGATAAAACTTTAACTTCATCTAAATAATCTATATTCTTCACTGGGACTGGCGTGAAGGATAGAATAATTAAACATGTACTACGAAGATATTACAATGTTCCTTAAACGTTTTGAAGAATCGGCACTCTAAGCTTACAGATGGCTTAACTTCTATTACAGAGCTGATTGTGTGGCGACTGGTTACTTGGAGAAAGAAAAGCAAGGACTGCAGGGGCGGCCATGCCAATATACAGTATATTGAATATAAAACAGAAAGAGAAAATAACGACACAGCTAAAAACGCAGCGGCAAATTTCGACAAAAGTTAAACGCTTGTGTAATGAGCACAAGGCAGCTATGCAGTGTCTGCAACGGACGTGGCCATCCACCGTGCATAAGATAACATATTGACATTGGTGGGCGAAAGAGCCACCGATTCTTTCTCTGCCTAGAGCCGCCCATGAGCACTACTGCAATTAATAATTTCATCGAAGGTCGCATACAATCACTGCGCCGTGTTCCCATTTTTAATAACATGTTTTAACTTCTATCATCAAGAAAATGTTATCACGTATACATCTCAGTATTTTAGTTATTCAGAGAGCTGTAATATCACGAATGTAATGGATTCTGTGTCCTGTCGGAGGAAGAAAGCCTGTTTAAGAAGCAAGTAGTGATTCACACACATAGAACACATAGAAGATCAAATACAAAACAAAGCATTTAACGTGCTATACTTTAATTACGATGTGATTTGAGAAACTGGTTAATTAAACGATATTAAGGTGAAGTTTATGATGTTCTACTTTAATGACAAAATAAAGTATGTGATTAAAGTGGAAACTTCGAGATTGAAGTTGACATTTCGTGCTTTTTCCCCCCACTGTGTGCCTTTTTTTCTCTGCACCCTAATCTTTCATATGACACTCAGACAGTGGGCTACAACTCACCTTTTCACAGCGACTTTGATATGTGATTTCTTTTTTTTATTTCCAGCACTGTGCGACTTTGTGAACGTGAGCTTTCAAGTTTCTCCAAAACGTTATGTCACTCGATCAACTTCCTTTTGTTGATTATACCACGGTTTAATTAAACAAATAGTAGGTTTTTCCTTTGCCTCCACTTGAAATTTCCATTCGCTGAAATTCTTATATTTTCCCTCGTGCTTTTCCTATTGTCTTTTCACAGAAGGTTGAGCTTAAGGGCGATTTATATTGATTTGCATATTCAAAGAGGCGTAATTCTGGGAGGAGTTGGGGCGTTACATGAAGCGTGTGCACAAGCGTTACTTTTCACGCTGACCGGGATTTATGTAGCGGAAGAACGTGGAAGTTGGAGTACGCACAGATTCCTGCATCTGGATTTTTCTGTGCGTAAGCACATTTCGGCTTTTGTGCTTACGCCATGTTATAGTGTGAATTCTATGCACGCCGTTATACATGAGGCCCCTGGTAGTAAGTAACTTCTATACCTTATATTCGAACTTGTACTTTAAGTTTAAATGTGCACCTGTAAGGCAACACAAAATAGGACATCAACTAGTTTGATTCTTCCTTTAATAATAAACTTCACAAGTATTTATAGTACTTCACTCTTTATAGAGGTTGGTTTTGAGGTAACCAGCTTGGACCCAAGTGTGGCAACTACCCGAAGGTATCATAGGTGCACTTCAGCTCAGTAGGGAGTGTGTGTGTTTTACTTAAACATTTCTAATGTGTGTTGAATGCTGTGAAATTGTTGAAAAATGCCCAGTATTCTTTACTGTATATACAGTATGCACACACATTATCTAATACATAAATCAAAATGTGCGTGTGTGTGTTTTCTGGTATGCAAATCCACACTACTGAACCCAAACTTTGCAGATTCTCGATATGGGCAGGTAAAATCATATGCTATATGTCATTCCTAAATTTAGATGGTGCCCCCACCTCCACATATACACATATTAATCCAAACTTGCAGCTCATTCAAATACTATGTAGCAAATTGTCTGTATGCTAAAATGTGGAAACTGAAAACTTTGATGGTACAAAAAAAATATTGCCAAAAACGATCACAAAGTATAATTCAGTTTTTGAAATTTTACTCTCTGCATTCAAAAGAGCAAACTTTTGTGAAAACTGAAAATTTCTTGATTGAATTCACATATTAAAAACTATATTAAATGAATATACTGTATAAGGAAGGGTGAAGAGAGCAGTATCATTCAGCTGAATTAATTTATATACTGCACTGTAAACTAAGCTGAGTATGCTCTACACTTTAAGATGAACACAGTAACAGAGCATTTAACCGCCATTACATCATTTACATTTAAACAAGCAGCAAATAGGCTTATGTATGTTAAAAAAGTGATCTACTGAAATGATTAATGCTGATACAAAGAAAGAGATTCTAAAATTGCTTCACCACAAGACATTTGGGTACAACAAGCATGCAAAAACAAGAACAAAACAGATGCTCATTCAGGTTATGGTGAAAGTGGCTCACATCAGCTTCTCCCCAGAAGCAGCACAAAACAAATTTGCCCGTGATGTTCATGCCATGTGAAAATGAAACAAGAAAACAGGATAGTTACTACTACTGCGCTCTTTGCCTAGACATAGCCGTTTCAGAGTAGACCCTATGGAAAGGCAAAACAATACAAGACATACAAGTTAGGCGATAACAGACTGAACACAAGTGTGTAGGGTAAGGTGCTTCATCGCAGTATAAAGCCATCATTAAGAAAAAAGGAGACATTGGAAGTGTGATTCTTAAGAAGCTAGTACTTCTATGGCCTTACAGAAATACAGTAAGAAATAAAACCTATCTGAAAATGCAAAAATGAATAACAGATCTGACCTTAAAAACTTAACCTGTATGTCTGGAAAGCAACTTGTAAAGATTTATAGATGTGATTTTCCCCTCATATGATACTTATAGAAGAAAGTACTAAAACTTGGCACATTCGATAATTATGAAGAGGTTTAGTGTTTAAGCAAAGAGTTTCCCATCTTTCTCAGAGATTTAGATAGCTGTATTCTATCATTATAAATTAAAATATATATTTGTATACAGAACACAGGCTAAAACAAATAGGACATCTATTCAGATGTCTCAAACTTCATTTAGCAATGGAGTTTTAAATGGAATTTTATGACAGGGAATTAAGTATATGGAGTTTATGAATACCCCAAGTGACATGTATATTAATAACTGAATTGTAAATAAGACAAACAAGATGAGTATTCTTTAAAGAAAAACATCTGACAGTAAAGTCTTTATAGGTAACTGAGGCCACACATTCTTAAGTGTTGCTTATTGCCAATTCCATCTTTTCCCTTGTGAACAAAGATGCTTTTACCACCATTGCTTATGCAAGAACTGGTAGGTTTAAGTTAAAATGAATGATTATGTTCCTTGCAGGTAATGTTGATGGATACATACAAATAGTTTTGTGACACAGACATACAATCTTTACAAATTGCAATACAGCAGGTTTCTCAAATAGTCAGTGGAGGTATGCTTGAATGTATAGTGCTAATTAAATACAATCTGCAGAATGTACAAATTGCAAGTTAGGTACAAATGTTTATAAGCAACAAGGCTTTAAAATTACAAAAAGGAAACTCACAAAATGTGAATCTTTCCAGTGCTCCAACCAGTAATATATTAAACCACTTCCCCCAAATTTTACATTTTATAGAAATTCATTATTTCAGAAGTAAGGAATGGACAGGAGCCCTTAAAATGGACCCTCTACCACTAAAAGTACAAAGCAGCAGCTAGCTGGAGCACCTGTGTATCAGCATTGGTGACATGCAAGTGAAGCAAACAGTGGCACTGAGCAGGAAGATATTTGAATACAGCCCTTTTAAATGACCTTGATACCCATCAATGACCTTCTACTATTGTTTCAGGATGTTACATGCATATCTTCATTGATCCAAACATGTGTGAAAGATTGTTCTTCAATGCAAGCTCAGGATTTTCCATTGTTTTCAGAGGACAAGGGGTCAGAGTTCAGGTTAGATGTCAGGATTGGTATAATTGCTTATTTAGAAACTCAAAATAAATTGAAAGTGGTAGAGAACAGAAAGGGAAAAGGCAAAAGCTTTGGCACACTCTATGCAAGACTCATTTTGAGAAGATGATCTCTTCCACATATGCTTTCCCATCCTATTTCTGAGCCAAAAGCAGCGTACAAAAGCATTTGCGTTTAGGGAGAACAGCTTAAGCAGAGCAGGGCTGGTGCTTAAAAAACAAACTGAAATAATGCCAAATAAAAATGAATTCCCATAAAACAAAAATAAAAGGTGTAGGGTAATAAAGATTAGGTCTGCAAACTGGAATAAACTCAAGGAAGGATGGAGTAAAATACAAAAGAACAAATACAAACAGATGGACAAAGACACAGGTCCACTGAGGAATCTGGTACGAGGTTTGCTATTAGATTTATAGGTCACTCTCTCAGACGTTTGGTGGTAAACTGTCCAGCCTGCAAATGAATACAGAGGGAAGAAAAAAAAAAGAAAAAACTTGTAAAGCGCATACTGTTCTTTTCAGAGACCCACACACCAATCAGGCTGTCAGCTGTATACAGAAAAAGTTGAGAACAAAAACAGATCAAAGCTACAGATGTTAGTTAAAATGATAAAATGTGAGGCAGAAGAATAGCAGGAAAGTACAAGAGCTTCTTGCTTGTTGGAGAGTTAACATACAATGTAGGGATTTAGTCCATAAGTAAAACACTGCTGTTTTGTCACAGGATTAGTATAAAATTCTGCACTAAACTATGTGAATGAGGTTAGTGATCAATGGCAAGGGGAGGACCAAAAGGATGTTGACTGTGGAAAGGCAAAGTAGCTTCACTTTCTTCTATATACAGCATCTGTTAGCTTAAAAACATCTTTGTGGTGGGGGGGCTTCACCTGTGTTAATCTCCTTCATCCTGACACAGCAATAAATACAATCTGAACCACAGAAATGTTAGGCAGTTAGGAGACAAAGAGAATCAGTTATAGAGATGGGAAAGCGGGGGTCCTCCAACAATGTGCAACTGGAGTTAACAATTAGGTGATTTGAGATAAAGCATGGGAGGAGGCACCCCAATGGACTCTTGGAATGTATATAGTTTAAATATTCATAATAAACCACTTTATTTTTATATGCATTTGTAGACCAATGACCCATCAACAATTTTAGCACTTAAGACGTGATAACATAACACACTCTCTCTCTCTATCCATACACAAATATATACAGTACCTACAAAAAACATTCACCCTCTATAATGTTGAATCACAGAGGATTTAATTTGGTTTTATAGACATTGGTTAACACAAAATGACTCTTTATTGTCAAAATGAAAACAGATCTTTGCAATGTGATCTAAATTGATTTCAGATATAAAACACAAAATGATCACCCCCTTCAAGTCAACATTTAATAGAAGCACGTTGAACTACATAGATCGGTCCCAGCTTTGAACATCTAAACACTGCAGTTTTTGCCCCTTCTTTGCAAAACTGTTCAAACTCTGTCGTGTTGCATGGCGATCATAAATAAACAGCCACAAATTCTCAATTGGAATGAATGTAAATTTGGTCCTACTCTTAGAAGTAAAAGCATTTGATCAATTTTCCTAAATTAGAAAACTACTCCTAACTTCACCAGGATTTAGGAGAGCTTGTGATCTGTCCTAACACACTAGTATCTGCAAGATGATGGTGTTCAGGCAGAGATCAGCACACATATCCCAGAAACAAAATATTTTTAAAACGCTGGACAATGACAAACTCCTAAAAAGACATCCATTACACGGAGATGGAATAATATTCATAAATTATAATGTTCTTATTCATTGCCTGACCAATCTGTCTACACTGAGAAGCCATGGGCTGTCACCGAAAATTAAAATGTTGGTAACATAAGTTACATTTTTAGGCCACAGAGAAATTGCAGCTTGCAATTATATGGGTATGTCATATTCAAGTACTTCTCGACTTTTGCACCAAACTTTGAATGCCCTATAACACATTGAGGTAACATGCAGATTATAATTTTGCCCACAACTCCACATGAGGTAATGTTAAAGCAACCTGCATTCAAGAAGGCAGATGGAGAGGAGGCATTAGATATTAAAAAAAGAGAGGATTACAAGACACAGCACGTTACGGCAGAAGACAATCAGGAATAGTGCAAGAGTGAATGTGACTTCTGTAACAATGTAGGATTAACCGTGGCTAGTTTCAGTAACTGTTACATTCATTATTAAATAAACATGCCCATTATCGGGGTTAATTCTTATTGGGGATGTGTGCATATATCTCTATCTATATATATCTCAGAACTTCCATCTTGGTATTCATTACAATATTATTTCTGATGTTGCAAAGTTGCAACAATTACAGTCTGCTTAGCACAATATCCCTTATTATAGTTTTCCTTCTGCTATTCCTACTTTGGAAAACAGCTTGCATCACCCCAGTCCCAAAGGTATCACGTCCTAGTGAGCTGAATGACTTCTGGCCTGTTGCTATGACGTCACATGTGATGAAGACTATGGAGCGGTTGCTGCTTCACCAACTGAGGCCACAGGTCCACCACGCCCTCGACCCTCTGCAGTTTGCATACCAGGAGAAGGTGGGAGCGGAGGATGCCATCATCTATATGCTACACGATCCCTCTCCCACTTAGACAGAGGCAGTGGTGTTGTAAGAATTATGTTTCTGGACTTCTCTATTGCCTTCAACACCATCCAACCTCTGCTCCTTAGGGACAAGCTGACAGAGATGGGAGTAGATTCATACCTGGTGGCATGGATCGTGGACTATCTTACAGACAGACCTCACTATGTGCGTCTCGGGAACTGCAGGTCTGACATTGTGGTCAGCAACACAGGAGCGCCGCAGGAGGATTGTACTTTCTCCAGTCCTGTTCAGCCAACATACATCAGACTTCCAATACAGCTCAGAGTCCTGCCACGTGCAAAAGTTCGCAGACGACACTATCGTGGGCTGCATCAGGAGAGGGCAAGAGGAGGAGTATAGGAACCTAATCAAGGACTTTGTTACATAATGCGACTCAAACCACCTACAATGAACACCAGCAAATCCAAGGAACTGGTGGTGGACTTTAGGAAACCCAGGCCCCACATGGACCCCGTGATCATCAGAGGTGACTGGGAGTGCAGCTGGATGATAAATTGGACTTGACTGCCAATACTGATGCTCTGTGCAAGAGAGGATAGAGCTGACTATCCTTTCTTAGAAGGCTGGCTTCTTTCAACATCTGCAATAAGATGCTGCAGATGTTCTATCAGATAGATTTGGCGAGTGCCCTCTTCTACACGGCGGTGTGCTGGGGAGGCAGCATAAAGAAGAGGGATTCCTCACGCCTGGGCAAACTGGTGAGGAAGGCAGGCACTATTGTAGACACGGAGCTGGACAGTTTGACATCTGTGGCGGAGCGACGGGCGCTGAGCAGGCTCCTGTCAATCATGGAGAATCCACTGCATCCACTGAACAGGATCATCTCCAGACAGAGGAGCAGCTTCAGCAACAGACGGCTGTCACCGCCCTGCTCCACTGACAGACTGAGGAGATCGTTCCTCCCCCACACTATGCAACTCTTCAATTCCACCCGGGGGGTAAACGTTAACATTATACAAAGTTATTGTCTGTTATACCTGCATTTTTATCACTTTTTAATTTAATATTGTTTTCTATCAGTATGCAGCTGCTGGAGTATGTGAATTTCCCCTTCAGGATTAATAAAATATCTATCTTTGATTATCATTATTATTGATTATTATTTTTGGAAAAAGGCCTTAGTGTTGGCATCATAAAGTTATAAAATGTAATTTTAATTTGCGACAAGGGATGTTGTAAAATCATGATGTAATTTATTCTCAGATGTGGCCTTCTACTCTTCGCAAATACTTGTGTCCTACTCTGAGATAGGACAAACTCTTATTGTAGTGTGGCTTTTAGTGCAATTCCTAGGAGTACTTCTAAGACACTTGATAAATACAGGCCCTATACTCTGACTTGGTCCCAACCAGGACATTAACATTGTTGTAGCATTGGGTTTATACTTGAACATGTAGTCTTGTTAGAAAACAAATCTTCCCCCAACAAACCAGTTTCTTGAAGACTACATCAGATTTTCCTCTAGGATTTTCTTATGTTTTGCTATATTCATTTTCCCCGTACGCTCCCAAGATTTCCAGGGTCTGCTGCAGTGAAGCATCTCTACAGCATGATGGTGCCTCCAATAAGCTTCACATTGGGAACAGCCTGTTTTTGATAACGTAAAATATTTGGCTTACAACAAACATGGTGCTTATTTTGATGGTCAAAAAACCAGATTAAATCCACTGTGATTCAATGCAGTATAATAATTAAATGTGACAACTTCCACAATAGTGAAACTTTTTATATGCATAGTGTGTTATATATACTTTTAACACAATATGGTTAGAAAACATGTACAATAACATGGTGATGAATGTCAGGTCACCATACAGGCTTTACTTTCAAAAACTGGATGCCACACAACAATTAAGATATAGCAGCTCTCTGAGAGATTGGCATAGATCATAGCCCCACAGTCCGACTATTTTTGTCACAGGGAAACTCAGGTATATCTTGGAAGACTAATTTTGCTTTGCTCCATTGTTAATAATTGCACATTAACAGTATGCAACTCTCTGACACAGTTTCCATACCAGTGACACTGGACAATCAATCAGCATTAGCCTCCATCTGTAGTAAAGTATGTCAAGGTAAACAGATTTTCTTCAGTGTTACTTATTACTCAACCCCTTAAAAATATAAGAAAAGGGCTTGCTCAATTACATAAAATGTAAAAAGAAATAAAATCTGTATGAACGTTTGAAACAATTAATCAAAAGAGAAAGAGGGAAAATTTTAGTTAATAAAAGGTGGAATATCTGGTGAAGCTTTAGACAGATAAGCCCAAGATAGCTTTACACCATTACCTTGATTCACTTTGTTGTGAGCTGCACTCCCATCACTGACAACGGTTGCGTAGATATTATCCGAGGAAACTGAACCTTTGACAGAACAAGGCTGCTGAGTGTGGACTGGTTCAGAGGCAGGGGTGACTGAAGCAGAGGAAGGAAGAGCTTGAGGCACAAATACTGGCATCTCTTCAGCAACACAAGTGCTTTTTCCAAAAGCAGGGGACACATTTGTAGAAGTATCAGCTTTAAAACATAAATACAAAAGATTAGCAAAGGTTGCTTGACTAATGACAACTATCTTTATATGTAAAGATAAATTGGTGAATTAAGAGTCTTGCTTTCAAACAAAGTGTTGTTGAATTTCCCTTCCAGTCCCTAGAAGCTAAATGTTTATCATGATCAAACCACATAAACAAGTGGCAAAGGAACACAAAGAGCAAGAACGTCAAGGACAACTTCAGTCATTAGCACATACTCGCCATAAGCTTCAAAACATACATATCATCTAGAAAAGACTCCCTTGGAAGACCAAGAACGGTCAATTACTTTAGCAATCAGGCCAGAAACAAGGACATAATGCCTTGTCTATTTTTTGAGGTTTTCTCATGTGAAGAAGTTGTTAACCTTCTATTTAAATAAACCACAGGGACTATTAAGAATGTACTCATACTTATTCCAGGATTACAAAATATGAGCTACTGTAGGAGGAAGGACTGAAAGAGCTGAACCTTTTCTGTTTAAGAAGAGACATAATTAAAGTGTTAGAATTAAGATGAAAATTAGTAAAGTGGAACTAGATGCAATTTCAAAAACATATTCTTTATGTAGAACAGGGCCAGAAACTGAAGCATGTTAAGTTCAAACTTTGCACAAATGTTAGACATTTTTTCCATTTAAAGTGCCACAGATATATGAAAGAAGCTACTATGTTGGGTCATAGATAGTAGTACTTTAGGCAACCTCACAACTGAGCTAGATGCCGTTTTGCAAAAATTAAGTGAATGGAGATTGATGAACAATGCTATCCTCACCAAAATTGTTCTTATAAGCCATATCTTTTTCTTTTTTTGAGGCAAAAAAACTGCTGCACTCTAGACATTTAAATCGTAATGCAAATACAATATCAAAAAAGTTTCACTGAGGACGTGCTTAAACTAGCAGTACTTAACAGAGATATGATTTTACCATGACATTTCTTCATATGCTCTCACACAAGTTTGCAGTGTGAAAGTAATTAAATAACCAAACGGCAGGCACAACAACATGACATGTCAACCTTGGCCTTGTTATACTGTATATACCTTTTCATTTAAGGAGTTCATGTAAAGGTGGGTTTCTGTAGACAACACAGTTTAGTAATTTTTTTATTTATTTATTTTTTTTTTTTTTTAAAGAGAAGAGGATTCCTAAATAACAGCTACACCACCAGCCCTCATGAAAAGTATGCACTGTGTATTAAAACGAACAGCCCAAATTTAAGGCAGTGAGTTACGAGAAAGTCGTCCACATTTTCAAAAGCTATGACAGAATGGCAGAGTCTCTCCAAGAAATGACACTCTCTTTTAAATGCTGCTGCCAGGCTTAACAAAAAGGCAACAGCTTCTGGTTACCAGAACTGAAAACATGATTGGAGGTCTGTTCGGGACAGTCTGTTCCTGCAACTACCCCTGGTGGCACCCATAGACCACAACAAGGCTGTTCCATGGGACTGCAAATCTCAGTTTGCCCTGAAGGTATCCATGCAGCCATTGTACCCCAAGACGACTGCCACCATGAAATTAGTCTCCCCATGAGCTTCTGTTAAACTGGATAAGAAACCTTCAACCACCCTGGACGGAACACTAGCCCATACCTGGTGTCCATGACGCTTGCATCTAATTATAAATTCTTCCATTAGTCTGTTTTATAATCTTGCTTCATGTACTGTAATACTGTACACCATCAAATGAAAACAAACTGCTTAAAGTAGTCCGAACTACCAGATATGACTTCATGAAGCCTCAGATCACAACAGCATAAGCAACAGCACACGGATTCCTTACAGCTTGCAATATCTCAGTAATTTAAATATTTATTGAACACAATGTTACATATTTTATTAGATTTTAATGTTAAAGTATATTTTAATTGATTCATTATACATACTGTATATACACATTTGGTATAGCAAATATGTTAACGAAAACATGTAACAATACCCTGTACATATTAATGTAAAATAAACAACAGAATGAAAGTGAATTATGTCATGTGAACATGTATTACTAGCAGGTATCATTTGATAAAACGAAGCAATTTACCCTGTGGGATTATCCCTTGACATTCTTTCCCTCTCTCATCAAGTAAATTAAAAGATGTACTAAACAATCTTCTTGCTCTCTACACTCTTGCACGGGGCAGGAAAAAAAAAAAATAATAATTACTGGTAAAATATATTGGTGTTCAATGAATTTTACAGTACTTTGAAAAATCGATCAAAAAAAAAAAAGAAGTAAAACAGATCAAAAAGAACACTGTTACTCATATGTAATTAGTTTTTGAAAGTCTGTGAATTCTGCTGTGTGATGTAATCTTAAATGTCTTATAAAATTTGCAGCACCAAATGTCTTCACTGTAGTCCTATCCTGGCAGACTTTTTCCTGGCATATGTTGCAATTACTCTCTTTCATCTTAATACACTTTAAAACGGACTTCGAAACAGTAGACATATTGTAGCAACCGCCAATTCTGTGATATTTTTCAAACCTTCCCGTTTGTCTCTTAGCTGGATTCACTCTGATTCCAAGGCAGGGACATTATTGCAAAGCATTTCTGTTACATGCACAATCAGCTCACACACCTGTAGCACAGACTGGCATTATCCACTTTACCAGGTTGGAACCCTTAGCAAACTATTGCCAGACTCTCTCATCACCCCCCAATGGTTTTTGGTTTGTCTGACTGGGCCACCCACTGGAATGCAGCACTTGCAAACATATCTGATCAGTTTCAGACCATGTAACAGCAAGGGACATCTCTCTTTAAGACACAAAATGGACTCAAGGTCTGAACAAAGGACCATAAATCCAGGATGAGCAACACTGGCAGAACTTTGCACCAGTGGTTAACCAAGAGGATGGGCTTATTTGCACCCATGAAGCCAATGACACAACCTCTATTCTTCCCTATAAAAATCCTTGTAACACCCTAACTGCTCTTCTCTCACTACACTACAGCTTGACCTGGCCAAAACATGGCTGCCTGTAGCTAGAACTCATACCTGATAGGTTGTGGCAATAGAGTTTGAAGCATTCCCTTTATTCCAGAGGGAAATATGCTGAAAAGAAAAGGTAGAATACTCGCCTGTGTTGGAGTCTGGACGAGGTTGCCATTAGTCCAAACTTACTGAGGGACAGTGAATAGAGGAGCAAGAGAAAGAGAGATTGTATGAAACCCACTTGTTCGCTTTGCTACCGATGGTCAAAAACTGATCACCAGTTGACTTAACAGGCATACTTTTGCTAGCATCCGAGGATATTTTCCATAAGGCCTTTGCACAGAAGACAGCAGTACCGCCCACAACCAGAAGGTGCAACCAAAGGCAAAGAAGTAGAATCCT
Organism: Polypterus senegalus; assembly: GCF_016835505.1. NCBI lineage: Eukaryota > Metazoa > Chordata > Cladistia > Polypteriformes > Polypteridae > Polypterus > Polypterus senegalus. The sequence continues at coordinate 42,471,126 of NC_053165.1, forward strand.
GAACATGGAAAAGAAAGAATACTTCCACGTGTCTGGAGAAAGCCAGCCTGGAAAGGAAACCAAGCATCACTTACCTCAAACCATAACGTATATCTTGATTTCAAGAACTATTAACTGCAATTTAACAGATAGAACAAAGTCCGCTAATGTACTATGGTACTGCAGTTAACTGTGACTAAAGATAACCTTGTGAAGGATAAGTTCTGTCAATTATAAGTTTTTGTACGTTTCTCACCCTAAATCCAAAAGGAAAGGGCAGAGCAGCACCTCACACATACATGAATTCACGCACATGAACACACGCTGAGATAGAGAACTCTGTGTGATAGGGGTTGGTCCCAGAGCCAGGGCAAATGCTAGCTACTGTGAGCAAATGAACACCACTTGCCAACAATAGAAACATCATCAGCCAGAGAACTTATGCCCCGATAACCTCATGAAATGAAATTTCTGGAGTTGTATTCTTTTCCTAAAAAAGAGGAGATGCTGCTGCATCCAAATGGCACTATCTTTTGCCTTTACACCTGGTGCAGTTGCACTGTTCTGATGCGTGTCTGGATGTTTCTTGCTGGGAGGGCTTCTGTTCTCTTTCTCCGATGTAGAACCTTCACCCTCATCTGAGTTCACCTGTTATAGCACGTCTTTATTTGAAAACAGCAGTGTCAGATCCGGGGAGTGTGAACGCTAACTTTTACAAGTACCATACATTTACACTGGCTGTTGCAGACTCAAATTAAATGTATGTTTTTATTGTATAATAGTAACATTCGAGCAGATCACTACTCAAAACATCTATTTTGGAAGACGGCAAGGCTCGAACCCATGACCTATTGTCAGCAGTTCTTTCTGTATTACCAAAGCAGTCGTGACAACGAAGTACACTAACCTGATTTCTTTTTCTTTGGTTATAGTCCTGAAAAAAAAGCGCATTTGTTCTATTTGTACCTTTTGTGAAAGTGCTTATTTGATATTTGGACTTCAGTCTTCACATATTATACACTTCATATCAAAATTTTGTTGTTGGTACTAAAACATGAAACATGTTTGTCTTGTAGGTATGTGTTCAACATTCTTGCATTTCCTGTCATCCTACCCTTACACAGATCTTTGTAGACACAGAACGCACATGAAATGCATGTGTTCCAAATAATGACATATTATATTTACCCTATACAGCTCCAGGTACCTCACTCCCTGATAAACAAGGCTTGAGCCGAGAGAGCTTTTTGCCCTTCCTGCAGCGGTGGGGGATGTAGGAATAGTAGGCTGCTAGCTGCTTGTGTTGATCGACACATTTACAACACAAAAATCGCTGACAGAGCTGTGCGAATGGATTTAAGGTGAGCCGGGATTACGAGTTTTTTCGTAGGCGTTGGTAATTCTAGTGTTAATGTTTATATTAATCCCTCCACAAATGGGATGCTTACATTTAAAGGCATTTCTAGCTCTGGTGCTAGAAGGGATATGGACAGAGTGAAAACCCTGACCCAATCTTTAACAGATTTTCCCTCCCACTGCCACCTTCTTCCAATGACCAGTCTTCCAACACCACCCCTACTGCATCAACAAACCCTACCACATCAACTGGAATGGCCAGCGTAATATTTACACTCTGAACATCAGTGTGGGCTGTCTATAACTGAACAACAAGTAAGGAGACAATTGAGGAAGCTACAAACAAGAAAAGCTCCAGGACCAGATGGAGTTAGTCTGTGAGTTCTCAAGTCCTGTGCTGACCAAGTTTGTGGTGTCCTCCGTCAACTGTTCAGTCTGTCCCTAAAGCTTCAGAAAGTGTCACTGCTGTGGAGAACACTCTGCATTGTTCCTGTTCCAAACAAGGCAGGAACTTCTTCACCTAATAACTACAAACCAATTGCACATACATTTCACATCTTGAACACATTTGAGAGACTGGTAATGAACTATAAAAATCTTCTTGCAGTAGACAACCTGGACTCAGTGTAGTTTGCCTATCGGACAAAGATTGGAGTGAGGGATGCAATTAAAGTATCTATCTGCTCCACAAGGCTTATTCTCACCTGTACAGGGTGGTCCAGATCTATTTATGCAGATTCAGATCGTCTGGATGACTTTGATTTATGCAGGGACGATTCTAGTTCAGTGCGAAGACGATTTTTCATGTCGTCAGTACGCACACTTCTTGATGGTCCGGGATTTTTTGGGTGCTTTTCTATGTAATGAACTTAATAAGTTATAGCGTAATGAAAATTGCATAATTAGATCTGGACCACTCTATACAATGCTGGCAGCCCTTCGAGGATTGTGTTTTCCGATTTCTCCAGTACTATACATCCATCCCTGTTAAGAGGTAAGCTCAGAGATATGCATGTGGAGGAGCCTATGGTATCCTGGACAACAGACTATTTGTTGGACAGAGGGCAGTTTGCTCGAGTCAAGGTCTGTGTTTCTGATATGGATAAACCACAAAGAACAGTTCTGTCTCCTTTTCTCTTCACTCTGCACACCTCAGACTATAAATATAACACCAGGTCATGTCACATGCAGAAATTCGAAGGTGATTATTCACTTATGGGGAGTATTAATACAAGGGATGAGACAGAATAAAGGAGTCAAGTAGAGAAGTTTGCTTCTTGGTGCAAAGAAAATTGTCTACATCAGTAAAACCAAGAACTGGTTATTGACAGGGAGTGGATGTAGAGGCGGGCTACTCCCATAAGCACAAGCACTTGGGGGTCCACATTAAAAACAGGATAGGCCTTGAAACACTGAGAAACTATATAAGAAATGGTAGAACAGGCTCTTTGTGACATCCTTCAAATCTTCTATAACTGTGATGGCCAGTGCAATTTTCTATGCTGTGGTATGCTGGGCTGGTAACATCACTTCAAGAGAGGTTCACTGAATCAACAAATTACTTTAAAGTGCAAGCTCAGTTATAGGACACACTCTGGGTATGGCGTTATTTCAGTGCCACTATTCTGAGCACACGTAAAAAAATATTGAGCGCACGTAAAAAAAGATTGCAAGTGCAAGTGTTGCATTTTGAAGAGAAATTTATTTTGAGCGTACAAAAGCTGAATTTGAGTGAACAAAATTCATTGCTGCGTGCAAAAAATGTATTTCAGTGTTTGCACTTATCCATATACACACACACAATAGCACCCCTCTCGCTCAGTTTTTCATTTGCGCTTGCTCGCAATGTGTTGCTTGCGCTCACAACATTCTCTGCTGCAAGCGCTCAACTCTCTGTACACCGTTATAAGTGTGCCACAAAACCAACCAATCACAGACTTGGTTTCAAAAATTCTGATTGGCTCTTACGGTCTCCAATCAGCTCGCTAGCTGCTGCATTCCGGAAACAGTCCGAAATGTAGCTAAATCCAGCTAAACTCAATTAAACCCCAATTTGCGGATAATATCTTTAATTATTTTATTTTAAATTATTATTCGGCAGACATATATCAAAAAACATGATTGCGGCTCCTTTACACCATTAACAAAGCTCCTGCATAATAACTTACTGTGACAACCAAGTCAAAACTTTTTTTTTTCTTTTAATTTTCTAGCTTTTTAGTCATTAAGGGGTGTGCTTGGGCCACAGGTTAATAAATACCTGTATCTACACAAACACACTATTTATGTGTTTAAATTATTTAAACAGCTTCTGTAAAAAGCCAAATCTCCCCCTAGGAGCAAGTTCTCTCTGTCTATTCCTGCATGTGAAATGTAATTTGGTATTTATAGGTCTAAATTGAATCTGTAACATCTGTAAGGATTTTAACCGACTAACTATGGAAACTATAGTAAACAAAAATGCTAAATACAATAAAAACTTCAAGATCATTACAAAGGCAGCTCTTTGTGTCACACAAATGAAGCAGCTGAATCTACAAATAGACTCGCAGAGCCTCAATTTATACAGTGGGATGCAAAAGTTTGGGAAGCCTTGTTAATAGTCATTATTTACATGTATAAATCGTTGGTTGTTATGATATATTTAACTGACATTTTTTATCCTATAGGGGAGACACACAGTGATATTTGAGAAGTGAAATGAAGTTTATTGGATTTACAGAAAGTCTGCAATAATTGTTCAAAAAAAATCAGGCAGGTGCATAAATTTGGGCACTACAAAAAAAGAAATGAAATCAATATTTAGTAGATCCGCCTTTTGCAGAAATTACAGCCTCTAAACGCTTCCTGTAGGTTCCAATGAGAGTCTGGATTGTGGTTGAAGGTATTTTGGACCATTTCGCTTTACAAAACATCTCTAGTTCATTCAGGTTTGATGGCTTCCGAGCATGGACAGCTCTCTTTAACTCACACCACAGATTTTCAATTATATTCAGGTCTGGGGACTGAGATGGCCATTCCAGAACTTTGTACTTGTTCCTCTGCATGAATGCCTTAGTGGATTTTGAGCAGTGTTTCGGGTCGTTGTCTTGTTGAAAGATCCAGCCCCAGCGCAGCTTCAGCTTTGTCACTGATTCCTGGACATTGGTCTCCAGAATCTGCTGATACTGAGTGGAATCCATGCGTCCATCAACTTTGACAAGATTCCCAGTCTCTGCACAGGCCACACAGCCCCACAGCATGCTGGAACCACCACCATATTTTACTGTAGGTAGAAGGTGTTTTTCTTGGAATGCTGTGTTCTTTTTCCTCCATGCATAACGCCCCTTGTTATACCCAAATAACTCAATTTTAGTTTCATCAGTCCACAGCACCTTATTCCAAAATTAAGCTGGCTTGTCCAAATGTGCTTCAGCATACCTCAAGCGGCTCTGTTTGTGCTGTGGGCGGAGAAAAGGCTTCCTCTGCATCACTCTCGCATACAGCATCTCCTTGTGTAAATGTGCGCGAATGGTTGAACGATGCACAGTGACTCCATCTGCTGCAAGATGATGTTGTAGGTCTTTGGTGCTGGTCTGTGGGTTGACTCTGACTGTTCTCACCATTCGTCGCTTCTGTCTATCCGAAATCTTTCTTGGTCTGCCACTTCGAGCCTTAACTTGAACTGAGCCTGTGGTCTTCCATTTCCTCAATATGTTCCTAGCTGTGGAAACAGACAGCTTAAATCTCTGGGACAGCTTTCTGTATCCTTCCCCTAAACCATGATGGTGAACAATCTTGGTCTTCAGGTCATTTGAAAGTTGTTTTGTGACCCCCATGTTGCTACTCTTCAGAGAAAATTAAAGGAGGAGGGAAACTTACAATTGACCCCCTTAAATACTCTTTCTCATTATAGGATTCACCTGTGTATGTAGGGCAGGGGTCACTGAGCTTACCAAGCCAATTTGAGTTCCAATAATTAGTTCTAAAAGTTTTGTAATCAATAAAAGGACAATGGTGCCCAAATTTATGCACCTGCCTGATTTTATTTGAACAATTATTGCACACTTTCTGTAAATCCAATAAACTTCATTTCACTTCTCAAATATCACTGTGTGTGTCTCCTATATGATATATTTAACTGACATTTTTGATCGTAACAACCAACGATTTATACAGGAAAATAATGACTATTAACAAGGTTGCCCAAACTTTTGCATCCCACTGTATAAAAGAGATGGAAAGTGACCTCATGTCTTCTGGACTTAAAGGGCCAAAAAGCGACTTAGCTAGGGGAAAAATAAAATAACTGCATTTAGAGTGTTTAATCAATCATGGCAGATTTTATCTTGGCTTCATATTTGCATTACAGACAGTGCTAGATGTGTCTGGCTCCACTTCTGAACATGTCACTTTGTATACATAGGGAATTCAGTTTTTGTAAAGGGCTGTGTTTAACAAGCAAAAGTTGTACAAAAACTGCAGTATTCATTCATCAGTGTAAGAGTAAAAAGCACTTCATGTTTTGCTGACTTATCATGAATAAATATACATATACACACACACACACATATATATATATATATATAAATAAATAAAATAATAATAATAATATTATATTAGTATATAATATTCTAACATTATAGTATAGCTATTAGTATATTGCCGATAACTTGTGTTTATTGGGGCATTTTCTCTTTTCTAAGAACACTGATAAAATGGTTTGCGTACCTGAGCTGATGAGCATTCCCAAGACCTTCATATTTCTTTATTTTCAGTCATTGTACGATGAACACAGTTTGCTGGTCATGGTTTGGTTCATTTTATATCTCATTATTGTTTTACTGCTAATTAAGGAAAAACAATTGAGGGGTCTGAGTCAATTAAAATTAAATTCAAAATAAGTTAATTAGCAACAAATAGGTCACTAATTAAGAAAAGGGTTAGAATGAAAACCTGCAGCCACTGCGGCCCTCCAGCACCGGATTTTGAGACCACTGCTTTAGAGTGAATGTTGTACTTAGTTTAGCATTTTATACGTATAAAAACTGTTGTGCTGTTGCATCAACACAGAGGAATGTCCAAATTGATAAAGGAGGTTTAAAATAAACCTTCACCATTAATTGACATCTTTAACAGTTGGTAGAGACTCAAAATACAAAAACTTTGCAGTTAGGGGGAAAAAATATTGTATTTTATTGTTGTTATAGTGTCAAGTACCCAAAATATTGCAAACAAATAATTTACTATGTGTTTTTCCTGGTTGTGACCATAAAAAGTTTAAAGAAAAATGCTTGTGTACAGACATTGTTGCTGGCTTAGCAAAAAAAAAAAGTGTCAATTCAGCCTCTTCTGCCTGTAAATGCTTTGTACATTTTCTCAGAATGTGCCTGTGGTTTCATTCTGTATGCTCTTTTAATATGGTTTATTTTACCATACATCTTTGAAGTGGTAAACGCAAAGGCTATGATTCTTACCATTTCCTCTTTTATGGTTGGAAGACCTTCTGTACCTCTCCTGCTAGCAAGCCTTTATCTGCATTGCATCTTTAGCTGCACTTTAACTTAAAGGCTATCTTGAATGCCCATACAACTGTAAGACTTGATTCTTATAATCATTGCTGACAAGCCATATTAAACAACCCAGAATACAGTCACATTAATACCTCATACAACTTTCATACAACAAAATTCACAGCATGCTGCATTAACTCTGCACCATGTCACGATCTTTAACTTCCTAACTCCAGAAGTTAGAGTAAATTATTTTCCAAATAAGCAAGGGTTTAGACTCAAAATGCCCATCTATTATCACAAACTTAAAGCATACTGTAACATGCACCGTAGCTATGTCTTTTCTAGGTTCCTAAACTCAAGCAACAAACTGAGTCGGCAAGGTAGGATCCAGCATGAATAAAACTCATAACAAAAGAAATTTCTCTGTCCAATAAGTTCATTTTAAAACCTGTCATGAAAAATAAAGAGCAAATCACACAATTCAGAAAAAAGTTATTACACACACACACAGAATAAAAGGAAAAATGGATCCACTCTGTTTCATTACAGTCTTAGTTTTCTCCTGTCAAACCTCTATTACTTTCAATACTTAAAGGTTGTTGCTTTTCTAATGTATGGCAAACTTATTGCACATAGGCTTCACCTTAGCACCTCAGTACATTTAATACGTTCATTATGTTCAATACATTCTATATGGTTTGAAACTGTTTGCTCTACAAGCCTTACCAACTGCAAGGCCGATCTTAAATTGAACTAGTCTGTAGTCAGAATGATAAAAATTAATTAGAATATTCCACTTACAATTTAACTTGTAGGGGTTATAATAGAACCTCCCATTGACTATTAATTAATATATAAGGCAAACATTTTAACATAACTAAAACTTTTAGCAACTTAACATAACCTAACAAACCTAACATGCATAGAAAACAGTCAGTCACAGTTTATAATGAAAATCTTACTCTACATGGTCTTCCAGCCACCACTATACAAAGTAAACGTAAGAAATATAATTAATTGGCAAATAGCCAATAGAAATTAGATAAGAAAAAAAATTTCCGCAATAAATACAGAAGTGAAAAGTAAGCATATATACTATAAATTATGAGTTTTAAACAGCATTTTAAGCAGATAGTGAGATTGAAACATAATCCAAAAAACATAGCATAGATATCATAATTCAAAAGGTGAATAAAGCAGATAAACTACTGGCTGGACTTGAGTGCCAACAAAGTCAGATATTGTGAGAGGAAGAGGTGATGGATGGGAATCATTCACTGTATAACTTCCTTCGGATAAGAACTGTTTGTAGTTCTGTGGTTTTGGTCTCGTCTGTTTTGGGAAATGGAAGTCTGAAGTGGAACTCTGTTAGCAGCAGTGTTATTTTACCGTCATCCCGAGGTATTCTGTAATTACCGAACCCGAGGGGCTTTAATTAAAGTAAATGCAAGGATATACAAGCATAAATAGCTGAAAAGGGGATCAGAAAGAAATGGAAAAGACAGCTAAAACTTCATCTAAGTTTAAACAGTACAAAAGTTTAAAGTTCAAGGTATGGCCAGACAGAGACGGACCTAGAACAGATAGACGAAAGAATAGATCTCCTGGAACCTGACACTACAGCATTGCCACCAGCCAAGAACAAAAGTGCAAGTGAATTGGGCCTTACTATCCGCTTTGTGAACTAGTCCTCCACGAGTCAGCGACACAGACTCCATTTGGGTTTGCTACTTCACCCGTGGGGCACAGAGAAGATAGAGTCCAAGCTGAAGGTAACACCACAATAACTACAACTTTCATGGGGGACATAAAAGGACCTAAAGAGTAATATAAAGAAGGTTACAAATGATAAAAATGATAAGGAAAGATATAACGGACATGAACAAGACAAACAAGAACTGTTTTAGGATAATAAAGACCAGGAGAAATGTTTAAGTAATTGCTTTGAGGCAACCTTGAAAGGTATGCTGGGAAAAACTGGAAAAAATACAGGAAAATGTAAGTTTGAGAATTTAGAGCACTTGGTGCTCAGCTTGAAGACGTCAGCAAACACGCACGACTCGTATTGAAACAGTTGAACAACTGGCATCTACCACTGATGGAAAGCAACAGCTACAAATTCCAAATGCAAAGTGGTTGGAGACAGACTAGCTGCACTGGAAGATGGATACAGAAAGAATATAAGAATTGAAGATCTCCCTGAAAACCATGAAAGTCCAAACCCAGTGAAATACATAGGTGAACTATTCTCTGAAATAACTGAAGAGGACTTCAAATCAAACACTGAGATATCAACAGCTTACCACCTACGCGGATAAAATGCCTCAAAACCTAGAAGCCTTATTGTGTGTTTTGAAAAACTATAATATAAATTAAATGTGATGTCACTTCTCAGACTAAAACAAGACATTATATTCAAAAGCTGCTAAACGTGTCACATTTTACGGCATTAAATAGCACTTATGGAAAGCCGAAATCTGATGCAACCCTTTGTATCCTGCTAAATTGAAAGTGGATATTCAAGGTAAGTTCTGCATTTTTAGTTCTCCAGAGAGAGCAGAAAAACAGCTAAGAAAATTAATCTTGACACTTTTTGAAATATGATTGTGAGGCAAAGAAGATCTTACATGCCATTTGGTCCATTTGCAATGAGACTTTTACCATGATTATACATTTTATTTCCTTCATGGCTTTTTACGTTTTAATTACAATTATAAATTTTTTCCCACAAAGGGGACCGTTTACCATCGTACCCTTGGTTTATTGTATTAGGACTGTACTATCACACATCATTCCCTAGTTTTACTCTTACAGGAATGTTTAAGATTATACTGTATTTTTATATTTATTTGGACAGTATTGCCTATAGATATCTCTACTTCAATCCTTCTACAACGCTGCTGGGGGACTTTTTTTTTTTGGATGTGCTGTGTCTCTAGGTATATCAGAGGACTGGGACATCAAAGTTTGGTCTAGCCTCACATGGGGAGGCAAAATGGGGGGGCAGGAGGTCGGGGGGGAAAAGAGAGCAAACTATTTCTAATCTATCCTTTTAACTCTTGCAATTGTAAGTGGAAACGCAACAAAAGGCTTCATAGCAATAACTACTGGCAAAACTGGAAATTAAGATCAAAGCTATCTTATGTAATAATTTACTACCCAAGACTACAAAATATCAACAAAAGTTCAGAAGCAATGTCTCTATGACCAAATAGTGAACTTTGTCAGCTGGAATGTCAAAGGCCTCAACTACGAATTAAACAGTGCAAAAACAATTACACACTTTGTAATAGATGAAAACTTATCAGTCCCTTGGAGATTTCTAAATGCAAAATCAAAAGCATATTCCTTCTTCTCACCAGTACATCACTGTTACTTGAGAACTGAATATTTCTTATAGAAAAAATTTTGCCCACTATCAAATCTTGCAAGTACAACACTATTGTTATCTCTGACCACACCCCTCTGATCATGGAGCTCAAATGATTATGCCCCATATACTCATCTCATAGAAGGCATCTTAACACTAGAATCCCTGAAAACCTACGAAAAAAGTTTTCATGGCTTAAATTTCCTCGCACCATTTCATCAACGTCTTTGTTTTGCAAATGTGTGAATCAGCACAAGCAGCCTGATATCCCATCCCCCACTGACACAGCAGAAGTACTCCAAGCTCAGGTCTGTTTATCTCACTTCAGAGTAGGAAAGCAGCAGGCTCTGATGGCTACCCGAATTTTATTTAAAAAAAAATTTCAATTAAGTCAGCTCCCTTTCTGTTAGTAACATTTATAGAGGTCAGAGACAACATTTTACCTCAAACTTTTCATCATGCATTAATTACTGTCTTTCCTAAGCAAAATAAGGACTTGTGACAATGTACATCATACAGACCAATCTCAATTCTGAATAATGATGTTAAGATACTCTCCAAATTTCTAGCTAGAATGATTGAGAAATTGCTTCTTTAGTAATATCACAAGACCAAAACGGATTTATTAAAGGCAGATATTTAGCTTACAATCTTCAACACCTGTTTAAAGTGATATATTCACTTACAAAGTCTAATACCCTGGGGATCTTATTATCGTTGGATGCAGAAAAAGTATTTGATGTGGTTGAATGGGACTACCTATTCACTACATTGCACAAATTTGGGCTTGGCCAAAACACATGAGCATGGAGCAAACTGCTGCATAGCAGCCCAGAAGGTTCAGTTTGAATTAACAACATTGTTTCAAACTACTTCAAACTAGAACGTGATTCTAAACAAGGATGCCCCCTGTCACCACTACTATTTGCAATCACCATTGACAGTTCACTTTCAAAATGTTGGAGATAACGAGAATTATCTGAGAAGGACTTGAACAGAAAATATCACTATATGCAGATGATATGGTACTACATGCATCTGGTCCACAAAATACTGTGCCTGCAGTCCTAACAGCACTAGCAGAAATTCAAAAGATATTTAGATTCAAAATTAATCTGAATAAAAGTCTGCTCTTTCCAGTGAACTCTGTAACACACAATATTAGATTGGACTCCTTCCCTTTTATTATCACTGATCAGTTTAAATACCTAGGGGTATACATCACAAGTAAACAAAGCTCTTTTTCAACAAAATTTTGCTATCTGTATGGAAAAACTTCAGCAAGACTTGCATATATGGTCTACTCTTGTAGCACTGCCACATAAATTTATGTTGTGGTTTATCTTTTGTCTCTCTATGTGAATCCTGTCTCCGTTAGTGCACAACTATAGCATACGATGGGCAGGTTAGATAGGGAGAACCTTTGTGAGGTATGGGGCTGTTGTAGCAATTTCCGGGAGTGCCATGGAAACGGACACACTATTGAAAAGGAGCGTGAAAAGGCAGGAAGAGAGAGGAAAAACAGCACAAGCTTTATAGCAGATGGGAAAGACATGACCTATCTAAGCCCAGGAAAAGGACTGTTTCTTGTGGAGCACAAAACGTCCAATACAGTTTGGGGGTGGCCACCTTGAAGAATCTCGATACACTGAGGGAAAGTGGACTAGACAGTGGATGGGATCAGGATCAGAGTGAGCAATAAATCTTTTTATCTGGGGTTGGCACACCTGAAGAATTGAAATTTTGGGAGATATGATCTATACTAATAAAAGGCAAAGCCCTCACTGACTGACTCATCACTAATTCTCCAACTTCCCGTGTAGGTGGAAGGCTGAAATTTGGCAGGCTCATTCCTAAGGCCGCAGTTATACTTCACGCGACGCGACGCATGCTGCAGCGGACGCTCCTGCTACGCAAGCGTTGTAGTGTTTATACTTGCGCGTGTACTTTACGTAAATCTGGAGGAATCCACCAGGTGGCAGTGCGAGATATTATCGCGGTGAGAACATGTTCGGCTTCTCTGTGTTGTGAATTGCCTAAAACACCTATTAAATTCCGATAACACCTTACCGCAATATCTCTGAAAAGGATGTTTATTGATTAAATCTATAAATCCAGGGATGTATGTGTCCATTCCAGGAAGCATTGGGCACGAGTGAGAAACAGTCCCTTGACGAAGCCTCAGCTCATCGCAAGGTGAATACAAGCACACACATACACTAGCGTCATTTTAGCGGCACCAAATCCCCAAATCTGCATATCTTTGGAAGGAAACCGGAGCACAATGTGGAATACAAGCAGTAAATACCAGCAACATAATTCCCTGCGAGACAGCAGTGCTATCGCTCCGCCACCGTGACACCCCCATGTGTGTAATTATTCCCCCATGTGTGTATTTAACAACAGTATTCATTATTTAAACGAAATTATATGTAAAATGTAACACACATTTTAATGCATTTCATCATGAAAGTGATATCAAGTATAAATCTAAAGATTCTAAATGTGCAGAGAGTTGGAATATCATACATTTAATTTGTTCTGTTTGGCGATCTATTGCTGCTTTCCGCTGCTGAAGCAAAATGCCGACATACAGATGCATTCGTGGTGCTTTTATATTCAAGCGTCGCATATTCCCGATCGTAATGACACGATACATTTTAAAAGTCTAACATACCATCTTTTGTGCCATCTATTTTTTATTGTTTTACTTTACCTGCTGTCAGGTCCAAGAAGCTCATAGCGATTAAAAACTGGGATGACGTTTACTACCGTTTGCTTTAATGATAAAGTAAACTACGAGGTAAAAGTGGACATTTCGAGATTAAAGCCGTTTTCACCGTGTCCTTTATTTTTTTCTCAGTGGCTCAAATATAACGCTATACATTATGTTGCTGTTGTTAAGTTGCAAAAATTAAAAAATAAAAGACATATATAAATGACACGATACATTTTAAAAGTCTCACATACCATCTTTTGTGCAGTCTATTTTTTTTTTGCAACTTCACATCGGCTACATAATGTATAGCGCTGTATTTGAGCCATTCATCAAACAGCAAAGTGCGCACATCGATCCCCGAATGATCTCCATAGAGGTTTGCTGTCACATGTAGATAGTAAACAGAGACTCTGACGTCACGTTCCGACTTTTAGCACACTGCTCCCCCGACTTTTTGCTGGTACTGCAACTCGCGCATGCGTCACGTTAATTTCTGAGGACCTGCTTAGAGGACGCGTGAAATGAACGCTGGGAACACGTGGCAGCCATGATGCGGGCGCGTACGCGTTCCGAGCGTGAAGTATAAATGAGCCCTTAGAGCTTACTTACAATAGTTAGGCAGGTTATATTTAGAAATTCTACGTATAACAGTCATAACTGGAACCTACTTTTGTCTAAATATACGGCTATAGCCTGCAGCTCGGTCGCCATGTGAGGCGGAGTTGTGCCTGCCCATATGAGGCCGTCCGTCAGCAGCTATCCAATAGACATGCTGCTACGAAATATTCGCGGATGGAGGACTGTTCTTATGCAAACGAAGATGAGATGGTCAGGCACAAACTCAGCGAAAGTGAGAGAGAAACTTTTAAGTGCCGGGTCTTAGCTAACATTAAATTAAGTTGTGGACATCGCAAGATCACACGACATAGCACAAGCACATCTGAGAACCTTTGATGCATGTACTCCGAGCGGCTCACATGAACTGACTTTGCAGGACTGTGAAAGGTAAACCCGTGCATGCAGTGTGTGATATAACAACCCTCGGACGCTGAACAAGCCTTTTGTACATATATCAATAGGAAAGCAAGGTGTAAAGCGTAAGTTTAAATTACGTTCATAGACACGCTGCCGCTAAATATTCGCAGGCAAATCCACAACTTATACCGGAAAACCTGTTAAACATCTTAGATTCAGGACTACCGATTTGGGTAGTGATCACTTCGATGAATGAAACCAGTTCAAAAAACGCATTACACATTTGAGAAGGCAGAAAAATATGAAGCGAGTGATGCATACAAGCATATTCATAAGTGCAGCTACTGCGGAAACAAAGCACAGTGTAAACCTTAAGTTTAATACGAATACGATATTCGCGAGATACAAGTATAATGAGAAGACGCAGACATAAACTGGAAGAGTGAGTCTGTGCCATTTAATAATCTCAAGAGAGAAACATGGTGGCAGCGTAGGTGACGGAACTGCGCCGAAAGTCACGTCAGTTTGCTGTTAAAAGTTCAGGACGTGGAGACGCTCCCAAGAAAGGAAAATGGAGGCTCTGAGACCGCCGCTTACATTAAGCCTCAATTCTAAAGACCTGGCGAAGTCATGGAGAACATGGAAGGACGAGTTCAGATTATTCACAGAACTTGCAATGCCAGAGGCAGAGGAAAACACTAAGGTCAGATTATTTCATTATCTTATTGAAGAGAGCGGCAGAGAATTGTGCCAGGCGCTGACCGGTGATGTAAGACCTGATGAGTTAACCATGAGCTTGATGATACGTACATTTGAGGAACATTACAACCCGAAAATAAACGAAACTGTAGAGAGGTACAGATTTTTTTCAAGAAATCAGGCAAGGGGAGAAAATATAGACGACTACGTCACATATCAGAGTGTTAGTAGGTGGATCGGTGGTGGATTCAAATTGTTCTATCATGGTGTGGATGGGAGGAGAAATGGAGTAGGGGTTATTCTGAAGGAACAGCATGTCAAGAGTGTTTTCTAGGTGAAAAGAGTGTCAAACAGAGTGATGATTATGAAGCTGGAAATTGGAGGTGTGATGATTAATGTTGTTAGTGCATATGCTCCGCAAGTTGGGTGTATGATGGATGAGAAAGATAATTTTTAGAGTGAGTTGGATGAAGTGATGAGCAGTGTACCCAAGGGACAGAAAATGGTGATTGGAGCAGATTTCAATGGACATGTTGGTGAAGGGAACAGAGGAGATGAGGAGGTGATGGGTAGGTATGGTGTCAAGGAGAGGAATGAAGGTGGTCAGAGGATAGTGGATTTTGCCAAAAGGATGGACATGGCTGTGGTGAATATGTATTTTAAAAAGAGGGAGGAAAACAGGGTGAAGTACAAGAGTGGATTACATCCTATGCAGAAGAATCAATCTGAAGGAGATTGAAGACTGCAAAGTGGTGGCAGGGGAATGTGTAGTTAAGCAGCATAGGATGGTGGTCTGTAGGATGACATTGGAGATCAAGAAGAGGAAGAGATTGAGGGCAGAGCCAAGGATCAAATGGTGTAAGTTGAAAAAGGAAGACTGCAAGGTTAGGTTTAGGGAGGAGGTGAGACAGGCATTGGGTGGAAGTGAAGAGTTACCAGACAGTTGGGCAACTACAGCAGATGTGGTAAGGGTGACAGTAAGAAGGGTGCTTGGCGTGACATCTGGACAGAGAAAAAGGAAGCCTGGTGGTGGAATGGGGAAGTACAGGAGAGTATACAGAGGAAGAGGATGGCAAAGAACAAGTGGGATAGTCAGAGAGATGCACATAGTAGACAAGAGTACAAGGAGATAAGGCAAAAGGTGAAGAGAGAGGTGGCAAAGGCTAAAGAAAAGGCATATGATGAGTTATATGGGAGGTTGGACACTAAGGAGGGAGAAAAGGACCTGTACCGATTGGCTAGACAGTGGGACCGTGCTGGGAAAGATGTGTAGCAGGTTAGGGTGATAAAGGTGGAAACATACTCAAAAGTGAGGAGAGTGTGTTGAGCAGATGGAAAGAGTATTTTGAGAGGTTGATGAATGAAAAGAATGACAGAGAGAGAAAGAGAGAGAAAATGTTGGATGATATGAAGATTGTGAATCAGGAAGTGCAACGAATTAGCAAGGAGGAAATAAGGACAGCTGTGAAAAGGATGGAAAATGGAAAGGCCGTTGTTCCAGATGACATACCTGTGCAAGCATGGAGGTGTTTAGGAGAAATGGCAGTGGAGTTTTTAACCAGATTGTTTAATGGAATCTTGGAAAGTGAGAGGATGCCTGAGGAGTGGAGAACTGTACTGGTGCAGATATTTAAGAATAAGGGGGATGTGCAGAGCTATAGTTAACTACAGGGGGATAAAATTTATGAGCCACAGCATGAAGTTATGGGAAAGAGTAGTGGAAGTTGGTTAAGAAGTGAGGTGATGATTAGTGAGCAGCAGTATGGTTTCATGCCAAGAAGGAGCACCACAGATGCACTGTTTGCTCTGAGGGTGTTTATGGAGAAGTACAGAGAAGGCCAGAAGGAGTTGCATTGTATCTTTGTGAACCTAGAGAAAGCATATGACAGGGTGCCATGAAAGGAGCTGTGGTATTGCATGAAGAAGTCGGGAGTGGCAGAGAAGTACGCAAGAATTGTAAAGGATATGTACGAGGGAAGTGCGACAGTGGTGAGGTCTGCGGTAGGAGTAACGGTTGCATTCAACGTAAAGGTGGGATTATATTAGGGATCAGCTCTGAGCCCTTTTTTATTTGCAATTGTGATGGACAGGTTGACAGATGAGATTAGACAGGAGTCCCTGTGGAAAATGATGTTTGCTGATGACATTGGGATCTGTAGTGAGAGTAGGGAGCAGGTTGAGGAGACCCTGGAGAGGTGGAGATATGCTCTAGAGAGGAGAGGAATGAAGGTCAGTAGGAACAAGACAGAATACATGTGTGTGAAGGAGATGAAGGTCAGTGGAATGGAGAGGATGCAGGGAGTAGAGTTAACAAAGGTGAAGGAGTTTAAATACTTGGGATCAACAGTACAGAGTAAGAGGGAGTGAGGAAGACAGGTGAAAAAGAGTGCAGGCAGGGTGGAATGGGTCGAGAAGGGTGTCAGGAGTGATTTGTGACAAACGGGTATCAGTAAGAGTGAAAGGGAAGGTCTACAGGACAGTAGTAAGACCAACTATGTTATATGGGTTGGAGACAGAGGCACTGACTAAAACAACAGGAGACAGAGCTGGAGGTAGCAGAGTTAAAGATGCTAAGATTTGCATTGGGTGTGACGAGGATGGATAGGATTATAAATGAGAACATTAGAGGTTCAGCTCAGGTTGTATTGGTTTTGGTACAAAGTCAGAGAGGCGAGATTGCGTTGGTTTGGACATGTGCAGAGGAGAGATGTTGGGTACATTGGGAAAAGTATGTTAATGATAGAGCTGCCAGGCAAGAGGAAGGCCCAACAGAAGGTTTATGGATGTGATGAGAGGGGACATGCAGGTGATGGGTGTGACAGAGCAAGATGTAGAGGACAGGAAGATATGGAACAAGATGATCCACTGTGGCAACCCCTAATAGGAGCAGCCAAAAAAAAGAAGTGTCAAGAGTTATTTACAACACACCATCCCATCTTGTTTGTAATTTTTTCAATGTCATTTTTTAATCAATATAATAGTGACCCAAAGTACACCTCCAAACTATGCGGAAGCTATCTGGAAAAGGATTGCAAAAAACATCTGGAAGGAAGGAAGAAAAGACCCTATTTAGTTTACTCGCATCTGCTTTTTCTTTTTGGCTGACATCCCATACACTGCACTCAACTAGTGTCCCAAGGTATAAACTTAAACTGGGACTGTATACCTTGCACCAGCTACATTTATCTGTTAATTAATGACATCAGAGGCCTCTCGTGATATTGATTAATGTGAACACATATCAGTTTAGAATCTCTGGTACAAACCAACTTCACTCTCTGATTTTACAACTGCCATATAGGGACATTTCTAGTGATGTGAATGTACAGCAGAACAAAAAAACAAAAAAAAAGAAAACAAGAGATTGGACTCACTGCTGCCGATATTAGTTGCCACGTTCTTCAGCTGCTGCATCAGTGGATTCAACAGCTTCCCTCCTTTGAGCTTGTTCTTGCTAGCTCGTCTTCTACGTCCTGTAGGAGGTGCTGCATGTAGAAAGCCTACTGAATGAGGCAACGGCTTGCCAAGTTTCTTGTACAACTCTTCGATTTCTCCTCTTTGTTGAGATTGCAATTCTGAAATCTCCTTCATGTGTCTTCAGCAAAATAAAAAAAAAAAAAGAATTTTTGGGGCTTCAGTGCAAATGCCACAGAAACATATATACTTTATATCGAACTAATTGTTTAGGAATTTGTCTTCCTTGTTAAAATGCATTCTTTAAAATGAATAATTACTGATAAATAAGAAAATACATTTCAAGAAGAAGAAAAAGGCTCAAGTTTTATTGTCCTGGAAAATTAAGTTTTAAAATGTATGCTTTTACAGTATTATAATTCCCAGTAAGATGAAGATAAATGTTTAAACAAAGACAAAAAGTTAATGACCACACACAAAATCTGCATTTTCAATTACCACCAAGAACTCACTTTACTTGTTTAACTTACTTTCACGTACGGTATACCTTTGGATTTCTAGACAATTTCCTAAAAATGCTTTCTGCCATCATGAAACCTTGCTCATTGCACTGTATTACATTTTAACATGGCCTCAAAAAATAAAACATTTCATAAAATCAACATACTTCTCTCTTAGTCTTTGTAACTCTTTCTTCATGTCTGCATCCTCAAACTCTGAATCATTGTCACTGCTGACATAGGATGCCTGGGAATTAAATGAAGTGACATTTATGGATGGGATATTTGTATCTTTGCTCTTTGAGCAGTTTTGCTCTTGCATAACGTTTGTTTTTCCAGATCTTTTCAGGAGAGCAAATGCCTTCTTCATAAGGTCATTGCTGCTTTGATCACCTGCACCTGAAGACTGAACTGCAGCATGCTTTACACTAACAGAATCTTCACCAGAGTCAGTAGAATTGCGGTCATGAATGGTGACATCAACAGAGACAGATGTGTGAGTGCGAGGAACCACTGGCTTCTGTTCTTGGCTCAAGGAAGCAGCATCCATGTAAAAAATAGGCGGTGCAGAGTACCTGTTAGAGGGTGGTGTTTTTGCTCTTTTCTCCTCCTCTTTCATACTGACAACTGAAAACCTACCAATTGTTGTTATTGGAAGATCATTCTCTATGGAGCATACATCATCACAGTGATTCAGTCTGTTGCTTTTAGGCTTTGTAAATTCTGAATGCACAGCAGCAGTTACCAAAGGGCTTTGCTGTGAAGAAACCTTGTAATCTTGTGGAGGGGAGGACCATGACTGGTTTCTATACTTTTTGGTTCTATCCAGTTTTCGTACAATATCTGGTGGAGTGGAAACTATCTATAAATAATGTTAAGAGAATAAAGTTAGTTATATTCAAACAGTAGTGCAAATGCTATTAAACTTTTAAAAGAAGATTATCACAGAGGCAATACTTCTCACAGATAACATGTGAAAAAAACCTTACAGTGAGAATATGAGTAAATAAACATTTCTTTTAAAAAACAAAGCTACATAATGCCATATCATAACAGGCATGACAACATTCTTAAACCCACTTACTTCATCTAATGATTGCTGGGGCCAGATCTGAAGTCACAATTTTACATTAAAACATCAAAGTTTTATTTTTTTCGTAAATTGAATGTGAATTATTAGTGTTGTTTTAACCATTTAAAGGAAATAAATTAGTCCCATTCACAAAAGTCAGAAGTGATATAATTGACTTGCAAACCTATTTGCAAAAGTTAGCCACCCATGGATCATGTTTATTGGACTCTATCCTTTCATTTCCAAAAATACATTTTAGCAATATAAGAAGTATTGTTGAAAAAAAAAAATACACAATAAAAACCTAAAAACTGAACAAAAGCTGCCAATTTTTCATGCAATAATTCCTTCATAATTATTAAGGTATGTTTGTTAACTCTATTATGCCAGTATGCCAACAGTTTCAGTGAAGCTGTTTCTTCTTATTTACTTGTAAGCTCGCTCAAAGTGATGTCAATATATTGCAATATATAATAGAGAAGGTAAAGTAGGTGTTATAGTTAATATATAAAAGATATTTGGTCTATATTTACCTCCCCACTTTTCCCTTTTGTATTGTTTCATGTTTGTTCTACAAAATTTATTAAGATCCTGCCTTAAAACAAGCAAATATACAAAATCAAGTGTGGTTTTAAATTTACAGTTCATATTTGTAGTCAGAAAAAAACAATTTAAAATCACACCACGGTTGTACTAAATTATGCATGCTAGTCAGGAGCAGGCGCTGCTCCATAGTCATGTTCATTCAGAAGTAACATGGACTGCTGTTTTGTATCAATGAAGACTATTTAAAAACTCTGAGAACAGCCCTTCCAAAAACCAATTGCCATGTTGGTCACACACCAAAGTTGTTCCAGTTAAAAAGGCTTAGCACAGCATAAATCTTAAAGCAGTATGTAAACCTTATGTATTCAACAGATATGAAACCCTGGTTACAAACATATGTACTGTAATGACATAACAAAATTTGCTTCTTGAGATTGGACAAAACAAAACAAAAAAAACTGATCTCATACCTTTGATGATTCTTACATGCACTTCTAGTCTCTAAATGCATGAGTAAATCTTTTTTCTATTAATTTATTTCCTAATGCTTAGGTAGGGCTCCCTAGGTGTGGTCACCTTCCTTCAGGTGTCCCATGTGATGATATAGGACCACCCGCAAACTTAAACTGAGAATTGGCACTTCTAAGGTAGGAAGTCTAATCTAGTACTGTTAAGCCCAAACCACGGCTCAATTTCTTCTTTTACTTTAGTTGCCATGAAGAAAGGAAAAGAAAAAAAACACTCACAAACCAAAATGTATAGAATCAGCTGCATGTCGCAAAATACTTTACAACTTTACAGCCCTCTTTTATATCAGCGGTCTCACTGGTTCTTCCAGTGCTCAGAGATAGACTGCAAAGTAAACAAGCAAGTGCACATCTAGAGGACAAGAATGGGAGGAAGAGAAAGGCATCCTATAAACAGAACGCACGCTGCACATTTGAAACTGCACTTCCCAAACTTTGAATATTGTGTACTAGCCGATGACTGCCGTAGCGTACGGCGGTGTGAGAATAGGAATGGAAAACAGTGAGAAAGGAATTCAGAAATTAAGAAAGAAAGAAATACTTTTTGAAAGACGCAGTTGTGAATAGGTGTTTTGCTGGAGACAACAGATAATGAGTCAAAAGATCTAACCCTAGAAAAAGACTGGTTGTTGTAGATTAACGCAAATCTTTGCAAACTTAATGCAAGGAGGAATGTTGGGGTTGTGTTTAAAGTAAATGACAATGGTAGCATGGAGAATCTCGGAAAGAGCTTGAATTTCAGCTTCACCCCCATAAACTACAGATGTTGCCACGTACTGATAGTACTCATGACTTGTTGTGATAACTTGACTTGCGTTGGAAAGAACGTCTCCAAATTTGTCCCAATGTAATGCCGCGAAATCTACTGCCCTATGTTGTAGTGAGAGTCCATTGCCTTCATCAACTGTTTGTGTCAAGAAATAACCCACTGATAGGGACAGGCAGTTGGCGGATCCCGGGATAGAGATGATGCTGTACAAAAACCTGTCGACAGAGAAGATACTGTTGCTCATTTTATAACAAAGGCTTAGGAAACAACTGCTGCAGTATAACGAAAATAGCAAGTAGAGAAACCAATAGCAAGGAGTGAAACCAATGCAAGTGGTCGAGAGAGTACCTTCCTGTAGCAGGCTATGGAAAAGACTCCCAGGTGCACACATGGCCGAAGTGAAAGGTCACGTGGTCAGGCTAGATATAGGGCGGTGACATGACACCAATGGGTACATGAGAGAGGAGTGGGGAATGCAGTAGTCCGAAGGAGGAATAGGAATCGAGAAAAGCGGCGTGGGAATGTATGGGAGGCCGCAGGCAGGGTGGGGAAGGGTTTGGAAGAGAAGGAATAGGAATCGAGAAATGCCGTGTGGGCTGCGTGTGGGGGGGAGGGGGGACCGGTTTTGAAGAGGAAGCAGGACGAACCAGAAGAGAAATATATATAAGAGATTCCAGACATGCACCTCATTAAGCACAAAACTGCTGGTATTAAAAGCTTCTTAAATTGGTGACTCACCCATAAAAACCCATGACTTTGACTTGTACTAGTTAAGTTATAGTGGCATACATGTTATATACAGTGATCCCCGGGTTTGAGCAAAGCGATTGAGACCAGATCATCTTGGACTGACACTTTGACGACACACAAGACTAGACATATATACAATAGACCCGTGAGCAGCTGCAGAAAGCCAGCAGATGATCCGAGCACTTCTTAGCGTGCATTCAACCCTCGCAC
Organism: Polypterus senegalus; assembly: GCF_016835505.1. Classification (NCBI taxonomy): domain Eukaryota; kingdom Metazoa; phylum Chordata; class Cladistia; order Polypteriformes; family Polypteridae; genus Polypterus; species Polypterus senegalus. Next base: position 42,493,507 of record NC_053165.1, read on the forward strand.
ACACACACACACACACACACCACCGCCCAGAAAACGCAGAGCGACAAGCAGAACAGGCATCTTGGCAGAAGCAGCACAAAGCCAGTAGCTGATCCGTCCACTTCTGCTTAACATGAGTTCAGATCCCCCCCTTCACAAAACGAGCGGCAGAGACGCGAAGTGGAAAAAGGACAGCTGCTGTACAGGCTTTTAAGTGATTGACGCAAAGCGCGACAAGCACAACACACAGCCGACTAGCAGCAAGACACCAGCTGAACCGATGGCATCTCTTTAGCGTGCATTCAGAACCCCCTTCACAATGCGAGCAGTGTTATAAGTGCCGCTAGAAAGAGATTTAACCACGCCCGGAGCAGGAAATAAAAGACAAATATTATTTTTACAAAAGTTTTAAAGTAAAAATGAAAATAATGCATATGTAACAATTCCCATGAAAATAACAATCTCTTTAAATTGTTTATCCGGTAAACCAAACCTGGGGGTGGGCGAGTGAATCGAGTAGGGGGTGGATCCCCTAGTAATAATAATAGTATTAATAAATCCACAATGTAGCGGGGGCACGATAGCTGAACCGCGATATAGCGGGGGATCACTGTATATACATTGCTAATCACAATTATTTTTATGAGAACTGTCAACAAAACTTTCATAATTGTGACAGGCCTAGGAATGTACAAATTATACAAGTACAATGATCAGATATGGGATTTCAACCCAGGATGCTGGATTTGAGGGAGTAGTGCTACCCACTGTACCACACGGCTACTTTATACTAGACTCCAAATTTGACAAAGTCGATCAGTCAACTATATATGCAATTCCTCTAATGTCTCAGAATTCTAATCTAGAACTTGTCTCAGCCTAACTGAGCACTGGTGCAAGCATACAATAGTAACACCCAAAATGGCGTTAAAATTGCATCAACCCCAAATAGTCCAAGATTTAGCAAAGTATTGAAACAAAAGTTTAAAAACAACATCTGCCATTTAACATACCTGAAATCTGTTCTTTGGTAAACCACGTGCTGCAGATGGAGGAACTGTTCCTTCTCTATTGTGAGCAGGCGATCCTTAAAAGAAAACAGAATTTGAACACTAGAGACTTCAGACATTTAACTTAATGGGTGTCTAGCTCAGCTAAAAATGTACTTTTATTCACTTGCTTTTTAGCTTGTGAGTTGGACCAATTAAATCTTTATATTGTTTAATACCGAGTTAATATTATGTATTTTTTTATTTTACGCAAGAGATATATATAGATATATATATATATAGATATATAGATATAGATATATATAGATAGATATAGATAGATAGATAGATAGATAGATATATATAGATATATATAGATATATGTTTGTGTTGTGTGTTAGTACATGTGAGTTCATGTATTTATAATATTTCCTTTTTGTTTTTCTTTTTCATTCTTTATTGGGCTTTTATTTCATACTGTTACCATTTATTCTATGTAAAGCATTTTGGTCAAGTTCTAGTTGCTTTAAATGTGGTAAATAAACAAATAAAATCAACTACTGCACTATCCCTGTGACAAAAAAGCATAACGTTACCAACACTTTCATTATGGCCTGTAGTGCATGACTTCCCAGCATAGATAGACAGCATACTACATTTTTTTTTTACAAGCACGATTCCATCTCTGTCTAATCAAAAAATGTAAGAGTGCATGGTTTTCAGAATATTCAGAATGGTCACATTACAGGTTATCACAGAGTTATGTTGAATACAGCAAGACTAGAGCAAACTCACAATAGTGCCCAAATACTACACATCTAAAGTTTTAAATACATGGAAACAACGGGAAGAAAGGATAATTAGCAGATCCTCATTAACTAAGAGTCACATATTAATTTAATACAGACACACAGCAACCAACATTAAAAACTGCATGAAACTGGCTTACCTTCATCTTTAACAGGACCTTTTCTACTAAATTCACTCTGGTTGTTGCTGAAAGACTGAAGTTGAAGTTAAAGTAAGTGCCATATATTGTAAAAATGGGCATGTTTTTTATGTTACAAAGACAATAGCCATGCAAGCAACCATTAAATGTGTTTTTATTTTTCGTGCCACTGACAGTACCTGTTTGGAAGATATTATGCAATGCTACACATTTTATTCACAGAAATGTTCTGATTTGGTTATACAATCAAGACTTTTTTATGCATATGACATGGACAATTTAGAAGCTGCTAAGGTACAGGATGAATTCAAAGATTTACTGGGGCTTTTAAAAACCAGGCCCTTTAGCACATGTTTTCAACAAAAAAAGAACCCAACAATAAACTATACCTCCATTGGTTTGGAAAATGTACAAAACATTTAACAATTGCATAAAGCCTTATTTTCACTGGACAAGTACCATGTGCCCTCAATTTCATTAGTGTTTCACTGCCTCTTCTGTATAATGCTTCAGCAATGATATTCACCATTATGGAAAGCAGGATTATTAAATTTTCTTCTCAGAGAAGAGCATTTGAAAGTTTACCAATTTTCAACTTATTTTTATACTACTGTCCTTACATAGCAGATATCCATACTTGATTTAGAAAACTCTATACTCACAAATTTGCACATATCATCTCTTATAATTGGTTCACTCTCAATAAAATTAAAATAATCAGATTTTAAAAACATTTTAAAAACATCTGTGAGGAGGATTTTGTACGAGGACCATAATTTCCATCCATACAAAATGATGATAGGGCAGGAATTCACTGACAGACTGGGAGAGCCGCAGGGAATTGTGTGCGAACATTCTGCAAACTGTTCATCGAGATGCCATTGTCATGTGGAGCAACGGGTCACATTTCCATTTGAATGGTTGCGTAAAGAGCAAAACCTTCGCTATGGGGCTGAAACCAACCCTCATGAACTTCAGAGACCCCTGTACAGAGAGCATGTTACAGTTTAGTGCGCCCTTGCAGAATCAGGCATTGTAGGCCCTTACTTTATTGAGGAGGAGGGGAGCAAGAGTCACTGTCACTTCAGAATGTTATTTAAATTTTAGAGAACTTGTTGTGACCCCAACTGGAAAAAAATGCATGTGCTATATGCCTGGTTTCAACGGGATGGAGCAACAGCTCAAATGGCGTGGAAATGGCTGAATGAGTCATGTGAGCGTTCAGAAATCGTCTGAAGGAGTGTATCACTAATGATGGATACCACCTTGAAGACATAATTTTTAAAACATAGTGAAAAAAAACTATTTTGTATACCCTTTGTGTCACAAATAAATTTATTTTATCCTGTAGCGTTTTTGTACAATAAATGTTTGAAACGTGGTACTTCTTTTTTGATCACCCTATCTATCTATATATATATATCTATATCTATACAGTCGATTCCTGTTATTCGGACCACATCGGGACGCGATCATTTTGGTCCTAATAACCGGCTGGTCCGATTACACGAACATGCCCTATACATGTGCAACCAATACGGGACGTGCTATAAGTAACATATTAAAATGTCATTATGACTTTTATTGTGCTGCACACGCGTATGGCAAACGTACAAACAAGAACTACGTACATGTACGGTTGCTTACAACTTTGTTTATTGAAAAAGAAATCTACAAATTCTTCTAAATGATCTACACAATACTCAGCATGCGAAGCACAATAAAAAAGTTTACATTATCTAATTCCAGTCAACGTTTGAAGAACTTGTCTAGTGTTATCTGACGCATTCTGTTTATGCACTGCACTTGTTTACGCTCGACTTCATGTCGCTGGCTATTGGGCGGTCCGTTTTAGGAAAGAATGGGCAAGCAAGGATTCGGTCCGAATAAGCGGTGGTCCAATATATTCTCTCTCTCTCTCTCTCTCTCTCTCTCTCTCTCTCTCTCTCTCTCTCTCTCTCTCTCTCTCTCTCTCTCTCTCTCTCTCTCTCTCTCTCTCTCTCTCTCTCTCTCTCTCTCTCTCTCTCTCTCTCTCTCTATATATATATATATATATATATATATATATATACACACACACTGTAACTTATTGAGGCACGTAGGCAAAACCACAATAGCACGCGGGCTCGATGTACTGTAGTGCGCGTCAACTCGATCTGAATTGCGTGATCACATTTGAAAAAATATATCTTTTCAAGTTCTATTTAGTCCATATGTGTCAAACTCAAGGCCCGCAGGCCACATCAGGCCAAGCATGTAATTATATCCGGCCCGTGAGATCATTTTATATATTATTGTTATTAATGGCCCGGGGATATGAAGCGCTGGTAACACAATAAACTACAGATCCCATAATGCAGTGCTTCAGCTGCCTTGCCGAACACTTATCGCCTTAATCAAGTCTAGCTCATGATGCTGCAAGTTATTGCGAAGCTAACCGACACGATGCCAAAGAGAAAAGGTGATTCTGAACATAGAGCCTTTAAAAACCGATGGGAGGCCGAGTATATGTTGACTGACATTGCCAGTAAACCCGTGTGTCTCATTTGTGGAGCTAATGTGGCTGTAATTACAGAATTTAATCTAAGACGGCACAACATCAAGATAACCTGAAAGACCTGAATGCAATGCACAAGATACAGAAAGCAGAAGAGTTAAAGAAGAATCTGACACTTCAGCAGACGTTTTTACCCGTGTAAAATCACAAAGTGATTTCAAGTAAAGTTACTTTTATGGGAGACACAAATGCAACAGTGCAACTTGCCCCACTTTCCCTGTTGCCAAGTAATGTTGAACCAAGTTGACACAACAGTGTTCCCAAATACGTACTTTGCTGATAAACTGAGTGCACTGCGCACTGAGTTCGCACGGCACTTTGGTGACTTTGAAGAACAAAAAAAGAATTTTGAGTTGTTTCGCAACCCATTTGCTGTCGATGTGGAAACTGCACCTGTGCAGATTCAGATGGAGGTGATTGAGCTGCAGTGTAATGGCACACTGAAGGCAAAGTACAATACTGCAGGGCCTGCACAGTTTATCCACTCCATTCCCGCAGAAATGCTCCAGCTCCATCTACATGCGGCTCGAACCTTGTGTATGTTTGGTACCACATATCTGCGTGAGAAGCTCTTCTCAGTCATGAAGACTAACAAAACAGCACACAGGAGTCGCCTCACTGATGAGCTCCTGCAGTCCATCCTGAGAATCTCCACAACACAGAACCTCACACCAAACAAACAAACTTGTTGCCAAAAAAAGATGCCACGCGTACAGCTCTTATAAAATGACATAAGAGCAAAGACAACTAAATGATTTGATTTGTTATTGCTGAAAAGAACAAACTTTATTTATATTTCCAGGTTTTGTTATGCACCATGTTCATATTTGAATTTGTATACTTTTGACAGGATATATTTTTATGGAGAGCAAAATCTTTTGGGATATTTAAAATTTAAGTTTATTTTTTATATAAAATTACATAAGAGTAAAGAAATTTGAATGTTTGTTCTCTTAACGTTTACTTTATTTCTAACTTGTATAATTTAGACAGGATATATTTTTATGGAGAGCAAAATATTATAAGTTATTTAAGGTTTGAGTTGATTTATTCCGGAATAATATTCTGTCGACTAAATAAAAATTCCTTCTATTTAAAATTTAAATAGGACTTGAACAGAAACGAAAGTTCATAATATCCACGGAGACTTGCACATAAGAGCGTGAGTCATCTGTTTTATCAAGCAGCGTATTGCACTGATACGAAATAGCCTGCCCATTTAATTATTTAGGAATGGATAAATAAATTAAGATTTTGTACAAATAATGCTTTTCATTTTTCTTCCTTCATGGATTCTGGCACCACCAGCAACAGTTGCTCGCACCCCAAAGACTGTATGTATGGATAGAGAGAGATTTTATTTTTTATATATATATATATATATATATATATATATATATATATTGTCACGCACGCTTGAGTAGGAGGTCATGGATTGATTCGACAGCACCTGGGAAACCACTCGCCGCCAGGGAATGGTGGGGTATTAACTTTCTCCCTCTGCTTCCTCATAGGAAAAAGACCGCCCTGCACCATAGGCATGGATGACCGCAGTGCGATACTTCCGCCCTTCCTCCGCCATCTTGCCCTGACGCCATCCTTCCCATCCTCCCTTGCGGTCCTTCCCGACATTCCTCCACTTCCGCTCCTCCCCAATAAAATGGCGCGACGCCAGGAGTCGGGCGCGCATTATGAACTGTTTAGTTTATGATTTTGACCTGTTTTTTTTTGTGTCTGTACAATATACGGCGCCGGAAAACACCAACCCTTGCTACTGTCTCTCGGTCCTTTACAAGTGGCGAGCGGCAGGATAGAGATCCCGGAATGACGGAGGGACAGGACCTGAACACCGTGCTGCAGGGAATGAACGCCCAGCTCCAGGCCCTGCAGCAAGCGCAAGCCGCTACCAACCGGGAGCTGGAGGCCACGAAGGCCAGGTTAGTGGAAGCCCAACGGGCGAGACCAGACCCCCCAGGCAGCCGCCTCTCCTATGGTGCCGATGGGGCCTTCGAGGACGCCGATGCCTACCTGGGCATGTTTGAGAGGACGGCCACCCGAAGCAGTGGCAGCGGTCCAGTGGGCGCCCATCTTGGCGCCATACCTAAAGGGACGCTGCGGGCCTATTATGACCTCCCTGAGGAGGAGGCCGCTAATTACGACCTCCTCAAGCCCGAAATATTGGCCCGCTACGGCATTAGCCCGGCCAGCAGGCGTCGAATGGCGGAACTGGGTCTTTGACCCGAAAAGCCCGCCGCGCCCAGGCGCTCGAAGTTCTGGGGCAAGATGGGACGTCTGGCTACGGCCAGAGAGCCCTGACGGGCGGAAGGTCGTCGAGCGGGTGGCCTGTGAAGGCCTGGTCAACGCAATGCCCAGTTCCCTCGCCCAGCAGGTCCGGGGCACGCCTATCAAACATGTCGGGCCTCCTCGACGCCCTGGAGCGCCAGTTGGCGGTCCTCCCACTTGGGGGTCAGAAAAGCCTGCTCGCTGGAACCGCAGGGACGGGCGGCCACCCCGAAGCCCTCGACGCGCTGCAGAAGCGCCAGCCAGAGCCAAAGAGAGGCCGGGTCCGCGCGCTGTTTCAAGTGTGGCGAGACCGCCACCTGCTGCCAAACTGCCCCCATCACATCGCCCGGAGCCTATGGACTGCAGCTGGACATCACGGAGAGGTATTGTACCCGCCGCATCCCTTGGCGAGTCGAATACGGGAGTGGTGTTGCTAAATGGGCACGCCGTGGTGGCTTTGTTTGATTCCGCAGCAACATTACCATTGTTGCTCGCCGTTTGTCTTACCGCAACAGTGGTTAAAGCAACATTTGTTGGTTACCTGTGTACATGGGGGACTAGGTCATATCGCTCCGCCACTGCTATCTTACCTGGAAGGGGAACCAATCCAAATGACGGTCGCTGTGTTACCTGACCCCCCCTTCCCAGTGATTCTGGGACAAGACTGGTCTAAAAGAATCAGCGGTAAGCAATTACGCGCCCCGGGCCTCGTTGGATCTTGTCATGAGGGGAAAAGGCACCCTCCCGCGCCTCCACGCCGTGCACAAGGGCAGGCCCTATGGGCGCTGGTGTCTCGGGGACCTTCCGTGGCTACGGACCTTGACCCGAAGATTCCGCGGAGAAGGGACTAGCCAGGAACTTCCCCGGCCCAGGCCCCAAGACCCCTCGGCCTGGACCATCAATTTCGGTCCACGCCGCCTCCTTTAAGAGGGAGCAGTGGAATGATGACTCCCGCGCTTTGCCCGAACGCGATTGTTCTGCCTAACAGCTCGACAGCGGACGGATCCACACCGGGAACCCTTCTTTGTCCTTGAAATGATCTGTTGTACCGGTGGCTACCCATGAGGGCGAGGTGCGGAAGTTGTTGCTAATTCAGCGCACCTTCCGGGGGAGATATGCGAGTTGGCACATGCTCACCTCCTAGGCGCCACCTCGGGCCGAAAAACACTGGAGAGGATTAAGCCCGCTTTTACTGGCCTGGGATCAATGAGGAGGTCCGGCGGTTCTGTCAATCCTGTCCGGAGTGCCAGACCCGCCAGATTCCTAGGAGGGACCGTGCTCCTCTAGTCCCTATTCCCCTCGTGGACATCCCCTTTGAAAGGATAGGGGTCGATTTGGTGGGACCCTGGAGCCCTCAACCCGTGGCCACAAGTATATCCTAGTCATGGTGGACTATGCCACCCGGTACCCAGAGGCGGTTCCCCGCGCCCGCTAATACTAAAAGCATCGCACGGAACTGGTTAACTTGTTTTCACGCGTGGGCATACCCAAGGAGGTCCTCACGGACCAGGGTACGCCTTCACTTCGGATACGCTCAAGGAGGTGGCCAAATTACTGCAGATAAAGCACCTGAAAGCGCCAGTCTATCACCCGCAAACTGACGGGTTGGTGAGCGATTTAATCAGACGCTTAAGCAGATGCTCCGCAAGGTAGTCAGCGCGACGGCAGGAACTGGGACCAGCTCCTCCCGCCGTGCTTTTGCCTACCGGAGGTACCCCAGGCCTCTACGGGCTTCTCCCCTTTGAATTACTATACGGGCGACAACCCCGGGAATCCTCGACATCCTAAAAGAAGGCTGGGAGGCCGAGGCTCTTCCCTCCTCTAATATTTTGAGTACGTGCGCAACTGCGCGACCGACTCACAAAGATCAGGCCCCTCCTAAAAGAGCACGGACTCGGCGCAAGCAGCGCAGGCCCGGTGTTACAACCGCAACTCCGTCCTCAGGGAGTTCCGCCCGGGGACCGAAGTTATGGTGCTCGCCCCGACCTCCCACTCGAAGCTGCTCGCCACTGGCAAGGGCCTTACGAGGTTAAGGAGAGAAAGGACTCGCCGACTATTTGGTAAAACAGCCCAACCGTCGACCGAAAGTGAGAGGATCTATCATGTCAACCTGTTAAAGCCCTGAGAGATAGAGAGGAGCTTCCCAGCCCCGTAGGTCACTCTCCCTTTCACAAGCACAACTGCCCTTAACCTCGGCGAAGAGCTGACCCCAAGCAGCGGCAGGAGTTAGCCCAAACACTCCGAGCCATCCCCGAGGTAGTGAGCGAGTCACCCGGCCGGACCGCTGATTGAGCACGATATAGTCACGGAGCCCGGGTAATCGTCCGGAGAGGCCCTACCGACTCCGGAGGCAAAACGCGCAGAGGTCGAACTGGAGGTGAAACGTATGTTGGACATGGACATAATTGAAGAGAGCCATAGTCCCTGGTCCAGCCCTATTGTCCTCGCCTCCAAGCCAGACGGCTCCTGGAGGTTCTGTAATGACTTTAGACGCCTGAATCAGATCTCCAAGTTCGATGCCTACCCCATGCCCCGCATTGACGACCTCCTTGAGCGGCTGGGTACGGCTCGATATCTGACTACCCTTGACATGACAAAAGGGTATTGGCAAATTCCTTTAACGGCATCCGCAAAGGAGAAAACGGCCTTTAGCACCCCTAGCGGGCACTGGCAGTACAAGGTCCTCCCATTTGGGCTGCACGGGCCCGCGACCTTCCAACGCCTGGTAGATAGAGTGCTGACGCCCACCAGTCCTATAGCGCCGCTTACCTGGATGACGTTGTCATCTATTCCGCACCTGGGAGGAGCATCTACTGCAGGTCGCAGCTGTCCTCCGAACACTGGCTAAAGCCGCCTCCGCATAAACCCCGGAAGTGTTTTTGGATTAAAGGAGGCCAAATATTTAGGCTACCTCGTGGGACAAGGACAGGTGCGGCCACAGAGCTCCAAAGTGAAAGACATCTTAGAATGGCCCCGTCCGAGTACCAAGAAACAGGTGCAGGCTTTCTTGGGGCTTGCGGGTTACTACCGCCGGTTTGTTCCCGTTTCTCAAAGAGCAGCACCCTTGACTGACCTGACAAAAAGGGCGCCCCTATACGTGGTGTGGACCGACAAAGCAGAACACGCGCTCAGTGACCTAAAGAAGGCCCTAACGCCGGCACCTGTGTTACGGACGCCCGATTTTGGGCTCCCGCTTATTCTCCAGACCGACGCCGGACACAGGCCTGGGTGCCGTGCTGAGCCAAAGCGCCGATGGTGTCGAGCACCCTGTGATGTACCTTAGCCGAAACTGATGGACCGGGAGACCCGCACGCTGCAGTGGAGAGGGAGGCCTTGGCCATTAAGTGGGCAGTGACCCACCTCCGTACTACCTGCTGGGTCGCGAAGTTCGCTCTGGTGACTGATCACGCTGCACTTCAGTGGATGTCCCTGCACAAAGAGTCGAATCCGCGGGTCACCAGGTGGTTCCTGGACTTACAGCCGTATAAGTTCACTGTCACTTATCGGCGGGCACCCTTCAGGCCAATGCCGATGCCCTCTCTCGATTCACGACCTCTCGGTTAGGTCCGCCCACCTGACGGTCCTGGGCTAAGGGGGATCGTGTCACGCGACGCCAGTAGGAGGGCGCGGATTGATTCGACAGCACCTGGGAAACCACTCGCCGCCAGGGAATGGTGGGGTATTAACTTTCTCCCTCTGCTTCCTCATAGGAAAAAGACCGCCCTGCACCATAGGCATGGATGACCGCAGTGCGATACTTCCGCCCTTCCTCCGCCATCTTGCCCTGACGCCATCCTTCCCATCCTCCCTTGCGGTCCTTCCGACATTCCTCCACTTCCGCTCCTCCCCAATAAAATGGCCGCACGCCAGGAGTCGTGTCGCGATTATGAACTCTTTAGTTTATGATTTTGACCTGTTTATTTTTTCTGTACAATATACGGGGCCGGAAAACCCCAACCCTTGCTACTGTCTCTCTCGGTCTTTACAATATATATATGTATATATATATATGTATATATATATATATATATATATATATATATATATGGATATCACTGTGCGTGTCTCCTATATGATATATTTAACTGACATTTTTTATCGTAAGAACCAACGATTTATACAGGAAAATGACTATTAACAAGGTTGCCCAAACTTTTGCATCCCACTGTATGTGTGTGTGTATATATTTATTACTTTTGAGAATGCAACATATAGTTTTGTCCAGGAGAAAAGCAACGTTGCCTCAAATCAATGGCAACCTTCTGTAGGGTGTGTCCCTGAGACTTACTGTCATCACGAAGCAAAGCCTTACTGGAAATTTGAGGCATTTCAATTGAAATGGGAGATCAGAGGGTATAACGGTGATGCCAGGAATACATTCAGAGTGTGGCGCTCTGCTGTTTTTGTGTAGTTGCCTTCACACAGCTTCTCCACTGCTTTATAAACGAACACCATATAAGGCCATTGTTTCTCCTTGCTTCACGGTTCTGTACTGTTTTATTGTTCATTTATTACGATTCTTATAGTTATTGTGTAGCTATTTGAGACTTACTTTACTGTTCAGGTACCCATTTCCTTTATTTAATCCGCGGCTTGTAACGTTATTTTATGTTCGTTTATTACGATTATAGATATTTATTGATTCCCTTCTTTAGCAGACTGCCTGCTCATATAAGACGCTCCACTGGTTTTTTGTGAAACAGCCTTTAAACAGCTTCTACGCTGTTTTATAAACGAACGACATATAAAGCCATCACCTTGTCAATTGTGTAATGCGTTTTTTGAACAGGTTTGATGCGTGGAAGTGATCACTCGTACTGCGTTCAGTCAGTTCACGTGAGCTGCTGTCTTGTGTGATGTTGCTATGTCCACGGCTTTATTAAATGTTAGCTAAGACCCGGCACTTAAAAGTTTCTGGCTGCACTCCGGTTGTAATATGATGAAGCTGCGCGAGCTCACTCTTGAGAATGCAATGTATAGTTTTCCAGGAGAAAAGCAATCTTGCCTGAAATCAATGGCATCGTTTTGTAGGGTCTGTCCCTGAGGCTTATTACTTGTCATTGCGCAGCAGAGCTTTACTGGAAATTGGAGGCATCTGAATTGAAATGGGAGATCAGAGGGTATAAAGGGGATGCGAGGAATACATTGAGTGTGAAGAAACTCTAGAGACAGCGTGTGTATTAACTTGTGGATTTTTCTGTGAGTATTTGGTGGCAGCGTAACGAAGTTGCTTCCGCAAGACCGCATTAGCTGTGGAGCTCAACTCGGAGCATATTCTTTTCCTACCTTGTCAATTGTGTAATGCGTTTTTTGAACAGGTTTGATGCATGGAAGTGATCACTGCATGCAGCGTTCAGTCAGTTCACGTGAGCTGCTCTCGTGTGATGTTGCGATGTCCACGGCTTTATTTAATGTTAGCTAAGACCTGGCACTTAAAAGTTTCTCACTACAGCAATTTTAACTCTGTTACAAAGTGATCCCAAGTCTCGTTTATACCTCGTGTCTTCTCATTAACTTGTATCTCGTGAATAAAGTATTCACCGTTTTTCTTCTGCACTCTTTGGGAGCTCTTCCTTTTTTCTACGTACTGCGGTCACAGTCAGTTCACGTGATTACGTGGGAGGCGTGATGATATCACACGCAGCACCGCTCCCCACGGCCATCAAGCTAACATCCATTACAGTATATGGAGAAAAATAGGTTCCAGTTATGACCATTACGCGTAGAATTTCGAAATGAAACCTGCCCAACTTTTGTAAGTAAGCTGTAAGGAATGAGCCTGCCAAATTTCAGCCTTCTACCTACACAGGAAGTTGGAGAATTAGTGATGAGTGAGTCAGTCAGTCAGTGAGTGAATGAGTCAGTGAGAACTTTGCCTTTTATTAGTACAGATATACAGTAATCCCTCCTCCATCGCGGGGGTTGCGTTCCAGAACCCCCCGCAATAGATGAAAATCCACGAAGTAGAAACCATATGTTTGTATAGTTATTTGTATATATTTTAAGCCCTTATAAACTCTCCCACACTGTTAGCATTATTAGAGCCCTCTAGACATTAAGTAACACCCTTTAGTCAAAAGTTTAAACTGTGCTTCATGACAAGACAGAGATGACAGTTCTTTCTCGCAATTAAAAGAATGCAAACATATCTTATCTTCAGGAGCAGAGAATTTCAGAGAGAGAGAGAGCGCTCGCAAAGAAAAGCAAACAATCAAAAAATCAATACGTGTGCTTTTAAGTTTGGCGAAGCACCGCAATAAAGCGGCATTTTTTAGAGGAGCATCAGTATCTTCTAAGCAAACAGCCTCTATGCAAACAGCCCCTCTGCTCACATCTCCTCCATCAGGCGCTCAGAACGTCAGAGAGAGAGAGAGAGAGAGAGAGAGCGCGAGATTAAAGCAAACAATCAAAAAATCAATAAGTGTGCTTTTGGAAGCACCGCGATAAAGCGGCATTTCTTAGAGGGGCGTCCGTATCCACTCGGCAAACAACAACTGTGCAAACAGCACCTCTGCTCACACCCCCTCCGTCAGGCGCAGAGAATGTCAGAGAGGGTGAGATAGAGGCAGAGACAAGCAAACAATCGAGCACCGCGCAGGAAGCATATCTTATAGCACTGAGGAGTTTTAGTTAATATGTAATACATGCTCTGATTAGGTAGCTTCTAAGCCATCCGCCAATAGTGTCCCTTGTATGAAATCAACTGGACAAACAAACTGAGGAAGCATGTACCATAAATTAAAAGACCCATTGTCCGCAGAAATCCGCGAACCAGCGAAAAATCCGTGATATATATTTAGATATGCTTACATTTAAAAATCGATAGAGTGAAGCCGCGAAAGTCGAAGCGTGATATAGCGAGGGATTACTGTATTTTTGTTTTGTTATTTGTCAATAATAATGATATTACAAGTGAGAGAGATGGTTCACCAAAGCTGAAGAAAGAAGTGGTTACACACTTGGTGTGCTATACACCTTGAATCCTGTTACCACGGAAGGAGGGAGAAATACGCGAATAATTAGATTCCCTCAGAGCATAAGCCACAACCAATGGCACTAGCTCAGCTCAGAACAGAGTGTATGGACATTGTATACAGTGCACACCAAAGGAGACCATGCCAACATCACCCCCCAATTTATTATACCCTACACTGCTTGCAGGTAGTATCCTCAAGCTGAACATACAAGTGATGAATAACACACAAAGTAATGCTTGACTGAACAATGTAAACAAGTGAAATATGTTCATGTATAACAATAATCCATCCATTCATTCATTATTTTTTTAACCCTGCTTTATCCTGAGTGGCATTGTAGAGAAGCTGGCACATATCCAAGCAAGCTTCCTATAAAACTGTGTTTTCGCATTGATCATCAAGAGAAGCTAAAGTCATTCCCTAGGAAAAGCCAGAATTTATCTATTGCAGGAATGTTCAACTCATGACCAATTATATGTAAGCATACTGAAGAGTAAGGAACTCCAATGAACTATATTACCCCTCTTAAAAAAGAAAAAAAAAAACATTTTTATTCATATATCTTCACATGAAGAACTGAAAAAGCTTTTGGTTTAAGATATGGTTTATGAAAGGCTTACCTACCATTGGACTCTGTAAAGGGGAGCATGGCAGTGTGTATTTGCAGTCTGAAATCTTGACAGGTCCTGTGGAAAGGCAAGGAGTCTGAGGTATTTTTGAAGTGATTTCTGGTGACTGATTCAAACCAGATATACAATTGACTGAAGCTTCAAGGAACACATCAGGAATAGATGCATTTTCAGTTAGTAGCTCTTTGTAGAGGTAGCTATCTTGTCCAGAGTTTCCCATATTGTCATTACCATTTGGGAAATCTCCTTGAACTGGAGGAATAGAGGAAACCTCTGAAGCACAACTGATCGTTTCCGTCATACTTGACGCACTAGACAAGGGCATGTACTCTTGATATAGCAAAGTACGCAGTTTTTCATCCAAAGTCTTGATTGTGTTATCTGCAAATTCCAGTCTTGGAGGACCCTCTCCATCAGACTCCACCAAGGTGGCCTGCTGAATGGTGGTCTGGAATGACAAAGATGGGTGTGGAACTTGAACAGGGCTCTGGGGCTGCGAAGAGGAGAGGGCTCCTGCAGTGTTAACTGTCGAATGCATCTGTACTGCGCATGGCTGCTGCAGGACCACAGGCTGCTGATCAGACTCTACCCGACATGCAGAAGACTGTTGCTCAGCTTGATGAGCACTTATATCAAGAACAGGGGAAGAGTTTACTGCTTGAACAGTGGTAATGTCCCGGTCTATTGGTGGTACAATATGACAGCATGTGGTATCAGTTACTTCTGTAGCACAGTCAATCTCTGTAATTTTCTGAACAGCGTGCTGTGGTGCAAGGGGTACATTAGAAGGCTCTTCAACCAAAATAGATTTTGTAATATCACCTTGCAAACAAAAATCATTCTTCTCCACTTTTCTGGATATTTCACACGGAGGCTGATCATCAACTACTGAAACAGAATTAGATGGGACAGACTGATGTGCTAATGGGGCCAATGAAACCACTGAAGAGGAGGCAATATCAGCAGAAGGCAAAGTATTGTTGTGTAGATCCGAATTTTCCAAATGAGTCTGAAGCCCTCCAGCAAGGGAGGCTGACATCCTGGACTCTGAAAATTTAAGAGAAGTTTTAGACATCTGAACTGACAATAGGCTATACATCCACCACACTTTGTACAAAACATGCAAATTTGCATCTCCTGGGAAACTGACAGTCCTCTTCATAATATTTCACAACACAAATATTTATAATTCATAGCTGCTTTTTAGTGCTTTCTAATTAATAACGATAAAACCAAATCTACAGCCACCACAACAAATTGGAAATTAATATGCTTTACAAAAGCCATTTTGAACAGATCGTAATGCCATTTCTCTGCAGACAAATTCAATCTCTTGCTGCTGGAAGAAGAATATATATTTAAGAATAAAGTTCACAGATAAGAACATATATCAACTTTTACTTCTCTGTTTGTGGCTTGTATGTAGAAGACAGTCAATTTTACAGTAATAACCTAAACATGCCCATTGTAGCAAGTAAATTACAGGTTATTCATAATGTAAGGATAATAAAAGATGAATACTGACATGTACAATATATTGTACAGCCAATAAACATACAACACAAAATATAAATCTAAGATAGCTCAGCTTTCTTTGTCCATTTTAACTATGAAGGAGGTACAAACTTATTAAATTACCCCTATGCACCTTCTATACACTTGCTTAAAAGATCAACCAAGGAAACATTGTCAGGAGTGGCTTTTAAATAATTATGTAAGATTTCTGATCTTTCAGTCTGTTGAGTGGACAAACTTTACTCTGTTTTATATGATCCTCAATGGCCACATGCTTTGATATATAGCATTTGTTTACTTGACAATTTTGTCTACGCTTGCTCTCTTCTTCTCTAAGGTGTGTGTGTGTGTGTGTGTGTGTGTGTGTGTGTGTGTGTGTGTGTGTGTGTGTGAGTGAGGGTGTTACACAATGTTTGCAGCTGCTGCATAACTTTATGCTAGCAGCTCTTGTGAATTAAAAAATTACCTTGTGAATTTGATTATCCTGTTAAATTCAGGAGAATAAACTTCTAAAAGCTAAAATATTTGCTCATCACCGGTTAAAATCAATTCAAGAAAAACAAACCAGAAATATATAGGCAAACATGCTTGCTGGCTTTACCATAACTACTTGGTTATAAGCAATATTACTCTTGGAAAACAACATGGTGATGTACTTATTCGGTTCCTTTAAACTCTAAGAGGTTCAGGGCCCAGAGAAAGATTTTCACTGGCAGAATGTTGAGGGAGAAGTATGACATGAGCTTTGTGTATTTTTGCTTAGAAGCTTTTGTCTTCTTTTGCTTTTCTCACCTATTCAAGAGTAGTTCCACACCACAGTTACAATCTTTGAGGTTTCTCGGAGTGATCCTCCTTTGCTAGCATGAAATACATCTACAGAGAGTGGTGATAATTCAACTCTTTACCTCAGACAGATGAACTCTTTGTTTTTCCATACAGACTCCATTTGTGAATCTTACTGTCTTTTATCAAGGCTCAGCTAAATATAGCTCATGAGCCCAACTCTGTTAAGAGCGGTCTCCTACTACAAACTTCCAGCAGTAGGGTACCCTTTCAAAAACAAGGTTAATTCCTGGTATTTGTTGCAGCCCACACCCTAGGCAATAGGATCATAAACTCAAAGCTTTGCTGATCGCAGAGGGAGAGACAGTGCATTAAGCTAGTGCTGACAATAGGTTATAAAGTTAGTGTCTCACAAATGAAGCAACTGAATGTTCAAAATACTGCAATGTACTTATCTTAAAGTATTTAGTTGTCCTTATTTTTATTTATATTTGTTCTTATTCATAGCAATGTAAATATTCTATAAAATGAGTCTGGATGTTTACCAAGAAACTAAAAAGTTAATAAAGAGCAAGTATTAATATTAAAAGTATCAATAAACACAGCTGGAGGAAGGTCGACACAATGCACAAGGTGCCAGTTGATTACTGCAGGCAGATGCATGCTGTCAAAGAAGATGTGATTACACTAAACAGGGTCAATTTTTTCCTTCATGGATGCAGCAAAAATATAACAAAGGTAGCCTGAAAATGTTTAAGCAAGTCTCAATGCTTTAGGTATTATGGATCAACCCAGCAACCATATAAGACAGAGAGACCAACTGTGTGGCACTGCAGGTCAGTTGAGGTAGCTAAATGTGCATTACTGACACTGAAAAGGCTCTTTTAAGTGGGGATTTAAAGCACTGTAATACTAAAAGAAAAATGAGAATTGTGTCAGTTATTTTCTATTTGCATTAATGAGAAAGTCTTCGCATGAAACAATAGTCATGGATCTTAAGAGTGAATCAGAACAGAATCAGATGCCTAACGATACTTATTACACCAGAGAAGTGTTTAGAATCTGCTCTCTGCACACTTTTGTATCTAAATAATAAAATTAAAAAAATTAAACACCCAGAACAATAGGGTACGAAAACAAGATGCCAAAATGAGTGTAAGGTAAAAAATATATATTACAAAAAATGGGAAACCACCATTTTGTAATCAAATACAGCTTTTGCCTTAAAGTAGGACCTTTTTACAAAAAAGTTAGAATTACATATACTGTAAATAGTGACATTCGGCCTGACAGCACTACTTTTGAAACTAAGGGTAAACACAGTGGCCTTTGAATTGTAACTTGATCTCTCATACTATATTTTTAGGTGGTGAAAAAGGATATTGACCATATATGAAAAACTGAGTGCAAGTATATTTTCATTTTGCATACAACAATGAAGTAAGAATATAAACGGATCTCAAAGTGTGGTAGCAGCCCTGTGTAAGACATGAAAGCAGCCAATACCAACAGCAGTACAGATAATGTGGACTAGGTCTTATAAAGTGAATCAATTAGTGGATGTGGCATACCAAAAAAAAAAACATTACTATAATTCTTCAGGAATCTGTTATATGTTTGGCATTAAGCTTAAACATCAAGGCTGCTTATAGCAGTATGGTGTATCAACACCTTTTTACCTTCAATACAGTCAGGCAGCTTCCATTCTAACTATAGGCTTTTAGCTGCAGTGCAGTGTACTGTCCTCATAAAAAGTGAGCGATCAACAAAGCCCAAATCATACATAGCAGGAGTGCTGAGGTTGTGTGGGAGTCATCTCCATTTAATCTTTCTCTGGACAATGGAGATACATTTTCATGGCAGATATAACTGTAGTTTGGCTAAGTTACATACAAATGCAATTCAGAAATCAAGAGTATGTCAATTTAAGGCATAAATCAACAAGAAGCTGATGAAAGGCACACTGTCCAGTCCCTCATCTAAATTATTATTAACAGTGAATTTCACTTTAAAAAGATTTTGCATAGTACAAGTTTATTATTGTTTACTGTGTTTATAATAGTGTATGTTTTATTAGACAGCAGACAATACAAATGCACAATAAATAGTATGATCACCACAATCAGCTACATTTCAGTTAGTGCTTAACATTTTAGGCACATATCCTGTCCACTATACAATTTATTACTCTAGTACAAAACTATCTTTTCTCTTTCTGAAAGCTTTTACTCCCCATCACATTATTCTAACCACATTCTGAAGTGGTTGAAAACAGCGTGGATTTTGTTTTTTTGGTTTTTTTTTATTCTTTAGAACACAATCCATTCCAAGCATGGTCATGCCCACTTTCATTGAGTCTACACTGTTATTTTCCCATGTTGAAGGCACCATTACTATTATTGTTGCTCACCTGTCCTTCCCTAAAGAGCAACAGTCAAATTTCAAATCCTGGCAACATCAGGGCACCTCTCCAACCTCTACCAATGTATGTCAACGCAACATACTTATCCACTACAGAGAAATCTCTCTGATGCTGTATTACAAGTGCCAATAAATACTTTTAGGCTCAGCAATCTATAGTTAGGACATTATTAATGACTGCTGAAAAGAATGTTTCAAACTAGCAGATTTCTTATACTTTATCAGTGTTTGCAAACACAACTTTACAATAATATTTTACTTCTGGGATTTAAATATATTCAGTCACTAGGTACAAATTTGCTTAATAATGTTCCTATTATGAAATGTTTTGAAACTGAAGATACAAATAGCATTACTAATGAATGATTTGCTGTAACATGAAAAGGTTAAAAAGGCATGTTAAGGTTTTTTTTTTCTAGCTACAACTAACTTCACGTAGGTTCTTCCATTTCATCTACCTGCTATAACATAGCTCTGTATCATCTAACTGTTGTCACAAAAATGAAGGATGTTAAAACCCCACTAGGTTTATTAGTCTGAGTGGGCTGCATTGTATTGGGGGAATGGGATACGTTTCTAGTGGACACTGCAAAGAAAAGCATCATGATTACTACATAGCTTGTGTATTTATTTTTTTAAACAGCTGAAATTAAACATATTTATTAACATCTAATGAGTATATTAAATCATAAATGACAAGTCTATGGTGTTGAAAATAAAAAGAACAAACTAAAAATGTGTTTAATTGTAAACACCTAGCAGGCTTTACACAACTTACATTTTGCCTTATAATATCCCTAAAATTATCTGTACCATGCATTTAAATGTCACCAGATTTCTGCATACTGGCATCATATAATTGTGAAATAATCATTGGCCATGTCGATAGAAGACAGATTGAGGATTTGAGGCTAAACATCATCCAGGATTGACACATTATTCCATTTACATATGAAGTGGTGATTTAGAGGCAAGTTAATACTTTCATGGTCCTTGCTTATACCGTGAAACTTGTATCACTTAACAGACTGTTTTCATTAGTTGTGAAATATTTTACTTCTTTGCACTCTTATGAAGATATATGGACTAGTGTTTTAAAATGGTTTAAACTTATGCACAAAAATAAAATGCCCCATGATGTTGTGCATTGGAACGTGGCCTGCAATGAACCAGCCCATCATCTCAACTTGATTCTGGCTGTGTGCCGAAGAAATCCAGGATGGGCTTGTACACCTTCCACAAACTTTGACAAAGATGGACAGATCTAGGTCCGTTCCATTCACTTTGGAGTGATAGTAATAAAACTTTGCAGATGTCAAGTGTTTATCATTACTATTTACTAAACATTCAGTAACTAAACAGTAGAGTAGTATTAACTGTAGAAAGAATTTGCACAAGCTGTTATCTTGTTATTTCTGTGAATTCATTCAAGGTAGGACCTTCATTATATTGCACTGTTATTTATCAATGCTTGTACGCTCTGTAGAGTACCCATGGTAAAAGAGGCGCTTCGTAAATAGTGACTAGACCAACTTTAATTATGACCAGATTAGCATTTCGTTAAGAAAGCCAGACAGACAAGACATTTTTATACTGAAGAGTATGCATTGTTTGTGAATTAACTACCTATGGTGTCTTATAGGTGAAACTGTGCTTTAGAAACTTAAATTGAACTGGATCAAGATTTAGAAAACGCCGACCACTGCAAATGCCATTGTGCAAATATTTGTCACTCTCCTGTTTCTTTTACAATTAGTGCTGCCAGAATGCTGCTTGGCACACCATATTGGATTGTCTTATAAGGCTCAGCTCCATCTTATATTGGTGTTCTCACCTGCCTTTACTCATCTTCCAGGTTTCCTGGGTCCTATGACAAATTACTATCTGTTCTGAGAACTTGTATAAAGCTTAGAGGTGACCACACCTTTGGGGAATCAGTTGCCCCTAGGGCTCTGGGGTAATCTTTCAGTCATAAAGCAGATCTGCTCCTTGGTTTAACATTAAAAAAACACACAAGATGAAAATCAGCAGTATAAATTTAATGCAAAGCCTAAAGTTTTATCCCATAGCTACAATTTTGCTGTAATTCTTCTGAAATGAGACCAAAGCTGTAAAGGCAACACAACTGTGGACTTTACTTCTGCAAGTTACCTGGGTACACTCCTTTATTAAATACAGTCTACTTCAACACCTTTCTGAGCAAATACCATAACAAACCTTTATATGTATATACTGTACATCATAAGTAGAATTATTTTAATTTACATTACAGACATATAAAAAGTGAGACGTATGTAGCTATCAAGCAGTGACACAAAATTTTCATGACACTGTGATTTAGTCTGATCCACTGGAGCACTTTCAACTTAAAATTTGAGGACTGTTAAACCTAAAAGCATTTTCTTTTTTTTTCTTTTTTTTTTTTAAAAAAAGAATGTCATGATTCCTTTCTTGTAAACCAAGTCACACAACTATGAATACATCTTTTTATTTTAACCTAGTACAACAGTATAAAAGTAACCTGGGCTGGAATCTACCTTGCACAGCAGATGACTGGGGAGTGGTTGAGACTTCTTCAATGCTAGCAGATCTACTTTCCACCACTGGGCAAATAATGAACCATCTTTTTCCTGTATGGAGCACTGTTATAAAGTAAATAAAAGTGTAAATCAAAATGCTTGAAATTTCATAAATACAGTTTGTCAATCATTCACAGTTTTACTTTTATTTTTGCCCTAACATAAATCCTTAGAGATCCTTCAACTAGCATCTACTGACAGTAGAGGATACTGCTCATTTCTTTATTTTATTGTTTTTAATTGACCATAAATATTTCCCTTTTTCTGCTCCACAGTGCTATGCTGCTGTCCCTTCTACATTTGACAAAGCATGAGTGTGTTGTTGAGGATTGTGTGTGTGTGAGTATATAATATATCTTATTTATTTTCTATCTTTTATAAAGAATTTATGGTTAAAAAAAGTGAGGTAATAAGACTCTCTTTAATTCAATGCGTTAATGAGACTCCGAGGGGATATCCACAAATCTTCCATCCCATACACCAATCCCATGGTTGCACTGCATTTATTTTATGCTTATAATGGAATTTAATTTTTGATTTGTTAAAATTCTTATTTCAGCATATATTTGCAAATAAATGATGTCTTCAAATTCCAATTTTACTTGTATCATGTTCAGAGTACAGCACAACTTAATAAAAATGACTGCCTACACAGTGAATGGTGGAAAGAAAATAAAACTAATTGTCTGAAAACTATAATGGCTATAGAGCTAATTACAGTATACATGGGTAAACAGAGGTTAGAGGAAAATGTCATACAACAAAAAAAGTCTATTAGTTCATTATCTCAGTGCAAATTAAATACACAAATTTAACGCCAAAATAATTTCAAAACTTCATTGCAAGTAATCAGTAACTAACAAACTGAAACATTCACAGCTTCCTGTGGATTTCACATAAGAAAAGAAAAAAAAAAAAACAACATGTTTGTCACAACATACTCAAACTTCTGTTTCAGCTTGGCTCACCCCAGGCGGATTATGGAACCAGGGAAGCTAGTTCACAGAACTGATTGGTCTGAGCAATTCTTTAAAAAGTAGTGTAAAAATTAAGAAACTACACAGCACAATAGTGGGTAAAATGTTTTGAAGGAATGATGACCGAAAAAAAACAAAAACCTTTTCAATATTATGCAACAATCAAAAAATACTGTGCTCCTTAATATGCTATGACAGATTACCAAAGATGATCAAAATTTTAGAATTAAAATACTATATGTCTAAGATACAGTTTAATAAGAGCTTTGTTTTGTTGGAGACCACAGATTAAATACAATTTTGATTAAAATATACCCTTTGAAATTCCTGAACAATAATTGCCGTCATATTATAAATGTAGTATCGAGATCCTCAGCAGACAAAACACACAATTGTTATTTATTCACATACTGTACCAAATGCAGCAGAAACGCCCTTTGTAAAAAGGAGAATGCTGAGGACTGAAATAACTGATCACACTACCTTTTGCCACAATACATGCAACTAGGTATTTCCTGTATTTACTGAAATTGTATAAGGGAAAAATTGTAGCTGTGTTTTTTGAAAAACTGTTGCAAACACATTTGAGAATTTTCAAACATACTTTGGGTTCCATCAAAATATCTTAATTGGGTTTATGCCTTAACCATAACTCATTGGAAAACGTTTGGATTTCTGTTATTTAACTATTCTGATGTGAAATTTGTATTTCAGATCAATATGTTGCTTTGTGCTCCAGATGCACATCACTTTTGGAATAGAGATGAATTACTAGGCTTTTCAAGGTTTCATTACCAGGGGCATGGCATGCACATGCTGATGTAGCAGTGCTCATAGCAGACTAATAAAAAAATGTTCGACAACTGTTATAAAGTTATTAACCTTGGCTTAGTAGATTACCTTTACTACAGACAAAATAGACCATGAAGCAGCCAAAAACCTTCACTTTTTAGTAAACTGTCAAAAACACAGAACAAATGCATGGAAAAATGGGTGAGCTTCAGAACGAAGAGAATATAAGCCTCTTTCACCACTGCAGACTCTGTTTACCTTGCACACAAAAACACATGCAAAGCTGCTGCTTAATTCATCTCATATTCCCCACAGACTCTTTTCTACTTATAACTACAATCCAAAGATAGGACTAAATTTACTATCAAAAATATGCAATAATGGATAAAATCAGGTAGAAGGAAAAAAATTTTCACATCACTAATAGTACCAAGGAAAACAGAAGGCTTATTTAGCAAGGATTCAACAGTTTTAAATTTAAAGGCCTCACCATTTTGTTGATAAACAGGCTGCTTGGTATGTGACTGCCAACTCACTCCAGCCTATAAAGAGGAGAAAAAAATGTATATGTCCATATATCTCTATGCATAGACATACTGTACATAAAATACAAAATATAAACCATTCAGATAAATATGCCATCTGTAAAAATTTAATGGACAGACTACAGCATGCACAAATTAATTTACAAATGGTAGCATACAGTATTTGTTCTCCAGCATACCTTAAGCCAGTTTTGTATGTTACTATTGGTGTGTATTTTCATACAAAAAAATTAAAAACCCACTTGAATAGCAGTCTAAAATGGATGGCTAGACATTAAGATCAAAATAATAACAGGTATAATAACTCTTTGAACAAGTTTTTACCTCCTCAGAGTCCATTCCAGATACTGCTCCCTGCTGGGGGCTTGTTCCTTGATCAGAACTCCTCTCTCCCTCTGTATCTTCACTCAGCATGTCCTCAGCTTTATCAATGATATCTTTCATTTGTTCAATAAAGAACTCCTTTTCAGTTTGTAAGATGAAATCATTGTCAACCTGTAAATAATCTTCCAGTTAGAGTGTCCAAAAGCCTTAAGAATACACTTATTAGTTCATAGGAAAAAACTTGACAAACTGCAAAAGTCCCTAAAATACAGGTGATTCAAAAAGTACCTCTTCACTTCTTTCACATTTTGCTATGTTGCAGCCTTGTGGTAAAATTAGGTAAATTCATCCCCAGTACCCCATACCCCCACCCCATTACGCAACAATGCCCCAGAATGACAAAGCAAAAACAGGATTTTAGAATTTTTTGCAAATTATCCACTATACTGTATGTGGAACTATCCACATTAATACTAATTCAGTGCACAATGTGCAGGCAGAACAGAAAACTGTAAGCTTTTCAACTTAACAGTAACATAAATTACTCTTATTGCTGTACAAAGTGGAGGCTTTCTAGTGTAACACCATGACAGTTATTACAGTTGCCAACTATATAAAGTATACAACTATGTGCACTGAATCAAACAAACATGCTATTAAAGGTTTATTTTTAAAACTACTAAAAGCTGCCAACATGCAACTGAATTCACCATTTACTACATTTTTATAAATGGATTCAAAGTCATAACCCGTTAATATGTAAATATATGCATAAATACCAAGGCATATTTGTATTATACATATGTACATATACATATATACTGTATATATATATTTAAAAAATACATACACACACTAGGGTGGCCACTTCCTCAGAGTAACAATTGACAAGACCTAAAATGAATACCACAGCCATATAACAAAGTGGAGATCAATTTCAAGTGAAATTTGCATATGAACTAAGGGATAATGCAAGTATTTCATTCACCATAAGAGATGCCTACTTGGTATGACCTCTTTCATTGCTGCCTTCAATACTTTCCTAATAGACAAGAACTTGTGGTATACCTCTGTATACCATTCTGAGGCTCACAAATATTTGGACTTGATACTGTCCAACACCACATCAGATCAGAACTGTATGCATGGAATTCATTTTTTCTACGCTTTATAAAGAATATGTTAGTCTTTGAATTACTTTTGAATTGTAATTTTTTTTGTTTCAGGATTTTCCAATGAGAATATGCAATTCAGCTGTAGCTAGGTTACCTAGTCTTAGCATTTAGTTGAGACACCCTAAGTCAGTGTCTGATGCTGGTAAATTGGTGCAGTACAAGATAAATGTTAAATATTATTAAATTCAGTTCTGGGGGATCTCTATGGCTGCAGGTTTATGTTATAAAAGTGATACTAGTTACCATTTCCCATTAACTGATCTCATTAATTATCTGGTCTCAGTTTTCATCTTCTGCATTCAGTAAGGCGCAGGAGTAGGAGATTTACATTTAAAGTATATTGAGAAATGCTTCTATTTTGCAATAATGCTTAAAGTATAAATTTGGTATTTTTCCAGTCAGCTAGTTTTTTCACAATTATGGTGTATGTTAATTTGCAATAGTAAATTGTGCTCTAAAGTAAAACATTTTTTATAAGTTTTAAAATAAAAAAAATCCCATGTTTTCTGTTAAAAATGGAGACTAGTGAGCACCAAATCCAAATATAAAACAAAAGCCTTAAAGCTTATCGGATGTGTGTAACTTGAGGCGGCAATAGTTCTGCTTCAGAAAACATGCCTTCTGCATTTCTGAAGAATGTTTAAGACAACAAAACAACATTGATATTTTTATCACAGATTCTTGGCAATATTTTTAATGAGGCCAGTATATGCTATGTGTTCAAAGGTGACATTTGTGGGTGGTGATTTCAAGCAAACAAGGAAGTAAAAATGGTACTTTCTAAGATGTCTGAAGTCTCTTTGCAGCTTCAACAATCTATTTTCCCAGTTTGTCTTCAATCTCTCTCTTTTTCACTTGTTTTCAATCTGTTCATCTTCTCATGGGTTTATGCTTCTTCATAGAGCTATGATCTCGGGGAGAAGGAAGGAGGGAGTGCAATCCATGGATAGCAAGAAACTGCTACTGATGCAGATGAGGTCTTATACCAGAATACAGGAGAACATGAGCGCACTATAAAAAAAAACAGTACCAAAGTCATAGTGAAAGGAACAATGTCCTAGCACTAAGGTCTTACTGGAAACACATTTTAGTATTTTGTATCAGTAAGGATGGTGCCAAAATGCACAGCTGAGTAACAACAAAGTAGAGGAGAGGCCAAAAAAAAAAAAAATCCAAAACACTACAGGGAACTCCAAGGTACTGATCAACAAAGGTTCAATTTGAAATAGTGTGTGCTAACTAGATTTGTGTTCCCTCAACTACATAGACAGCTACATAAAACCATCTATGGACATAATTTCAGGGGATAGAGACAGGCGATAATGTGAAGCGCAGAAAATGACAAAAACTTGCTGTTCTACAGCATTTGTGCAATCTCAGGATAACGATCAATACTCATATATAAAAAAAAAAAATCTTGGCCTGAATAAAAAACATGTTTTTGTAACGTTTTGATTACAGCCCTTTAGCTTCCATTTTAAAATGCAAATATATGCACGCCATTCCCATTAAAAGAAAAAACTGTTTGGGATGAAAATCTGCATTCAAAGTTTGAAAGGACTGAACTTGCAAACCACTGCTCTAAACAGGATGGACAAGGGGACTGACTAAAAAAACTAGATCATGTGACCTGAAACCATATATCTAACCAACTGAACAAACACATACACTCCCATTCAGAGTAGTAGATGTAAATATCTTGAATTTAATTGATGTAGCAGCATAGCAGGTTGTGCCACCACTGCAGCAACTTTCGAGTGACTGACTAGTGTCTGAGTAACCCGCTTTATAATGCTCTCTTATTGGATTTGTAGATCTTTATCTTCCAATTATTTCACTTCATCTGTTGTTCTTACCTAGTATAATGCTCTTTGAGTTTTGGACATCTGAGATGATGAGCTACAGCTTCTGTCTATGCTCATTTTGATTCACACATCATAGTATTAGCGGAGAGAAACACATCATACAAATCTATATGGGTGGCTACTGGACAGACACTATCATCTTTTTTTTTTGGGGGGGTTAATGGTAAACCTTCTACATTTCCCCAGGTAACACCTGACTTTTTGCTCTTACAAAATACAAATTGCTAAGGTTTACCAAAATGGTTCTATGAAAGTCAGAAAATGAGTTATTTTTTTGTGATCTCTCAATCTCTACAATATGACTGGGACTACTTGAAGTACACAACACACTGGTAACTGTACATTGTCTAAATTTAGCTCGGAAGAAGGCTTTACGAGATAAGGCCTTTATTTTTGCAGTAAAATGGTCATCCAATAATTTAGATTAGAAAGTTTTATGTTTAAAAACATTTTAATATACAGTATACAAATGTACATTTAGAACTTTCGTAACTATATTAAGAATACATATGTGCATTGCTTTGCCCATCTGAAGATCACCACCCCTTAACCACTGTGCTTGATTTTTATTAAATATTCTTGTTTTAGAGGCACTTTCCAATATTAAGATATTTTGCCTTGTTCTCTTTAGAGAGACTGCTGTTTCTCCTGGCTACCCTTCCATTTTTTGTGTTTAAATTTTTCATTAAGAAAAACCAATGGAAATAAATGGCATAAGAAATGATACAAATCAAAAATTACATAAAGAATCCTCCTGCCGCCCCCAAAACCACAAAGCCCCGTGAATAAGGAGGAGATGAGAAAACTAAGAGAGGGAGGAATAAACAAAAATCAACAGACCAGGGCCACCCTTCCACCAGCTGACCACTGAATTACCCATTAGTGCAGGACACAGAAAATTCTAAAAGTACTAAATTGAGAGGAATTCCAGAGATTAGTCGTAACAGACTAGAGACTTACTGACCAAAGTCAGCTTTGCTGCTACGGTGTCTAAAAAAGAAAGATTTACATGAGTTTACAAGATGAAAAAGCTAGTGCAGATAAATTAAACAATAGAAACGTCCAAGGTATAAGATGACAACTTGAAGACACCATCTTAAAAAATGAGTTGAAGAGAAGACTAAAAGAAACCAACTGAAGAATGGTACCAGAATATCTGGATAAACGTACAAAAGGTATTAAGAGAACATAAGTAACAAAAGGGCAAGGGTAAGACAGACAGTGCATAAAAAAACTTATCTGTTGGTAGTTAGGCTTTTTGCAAACCAGAGACATTCTCTAAAAATTCCCAGGGCAACCGAGGAGCAGAGAGAGGATTAAGGGGTCAGATACAGCAAACACAGACAGAAGAGGTTTTAGCTTTGGGCCCTTTTTTGGGGGGAGGGCCCCAGGGAAACCCCCAAGAAGCCCCAAAAATTTTTTTTTTGGTTTAAAGGGCTTGATATTGGAAATTTTTTTCCCACTTGCCTACATACTTCCCCTTTTTTTTTGGGAAAACCTTTGAAAAATTTTTTTAAAATTTTTTAAAAAACCTTAAAAAAGTAAAATTTTTAAAAATTTTGAATATTTTGGGGGTTTATACGGCCCAAATTAAAAAGCCCTAACCCCTTCTTTTAAAAAATTTTAAAGTTAGGGTTATGATTTTTGGGGAAAGGGGTTTTTTGGGCAAAAATTAAAAATTTTAGGGGAAAAAAATTTTTTTTATTTTTCCCCCCCCAAAAAAAAACACAAAAACCCTTTCTTTTTTTTCCCCTTTTTTTTCCCACTTTCCAA
Organism: Polypterus senegalus; assembly: GCF_016835505.1. Lineage (NCBI taxonomy): Eukaryota > Metazoa > Chordata > Cladistia > Polypteriformes > Polypteridae > Polypterus > Polypterus senegalus. The sequence continues at coordinate 42,522,619 of NC_053165.1, forward strand.
AATTCCTTTTTTCTTTTCCCCCCAAAAAAAATTTAATTTTCCCCCCCCCCCCCCCCCCCCCCCCCCCCCCCCCCCCCCCCCCCCCCCCCCCCCCCCCCCCCCCCCCCCCCCCCCCCCCCCCCCCCCCCCCCCCCCCCCCCCCCCCCCCCCCCCGGGGGGGGGGGGGGGGGGGGGGGGGGGGGGGGGGGGGGGGGGGGGGGGGGGGGGGGGGGGGGGGGGGGGGGGGGGGGGGGGGGGGGGGGGGGGGGGGGGGGGGGGGGGGGGGTTTGGGGTTTTTTCAAAAAAATGCTAGGAGGAGAGGGAAACCCAAAAACCCTGAAATGGGGAAAAAGAAAAAAAAAAAAGGGGGAAACAAAAAAAAAAGAAAAATTTTAATTAAAGAAAAAAAAATTAAAAATACCCCCCCTTTAACCCCAAGAAGAATTTTTTGGGGGGAAAATTTTAATTTTTAACTTTCCCCCAAAAAAAGAACCCCCCGAAAGTTTTAAATGCCCTTTTTTGGGTTTTTTCCTTTTTTCCAATTTTTATTTTTTTTAGGGCGGCAAAGCTCTTTCAACCCCAGACACAAGACCCATTAAAATACAAACTGTTCCCACAAAGTTGGGTGCATAAAATTGTCCAAAATGGCTTTGCATGCTGAAGCATTAAGAGTTGATTTCACTGGAACTAAGGAGTCAAGCCTAACCCTTGGAAAAACACACTATAATCCCCTCTCCACCAAACTTTACACTTGGCATAATGCAGTCAGGCAAGTACCATTCTCCTGGTAACCGACAAACCCAGACTCGTTTATGGGATTGCCAGACAGAGAAGTGTGATTCGTCATGCCAGAGGACATGTCTCCACTGCTCTAGAGTCCAGTGGCGGTATGCTTTACACCACTCCATCCAATGCTTTGCATTGCACTTGGTGATGCAAGGCTTGGATGCAGCTGTTCGGCCATGGAAACCCATTTCATGAAGCTCTCTCTACGCACTGTTCTTGGCTGTTCGAGCTATTGGAGGTCTGTAGCTATCGACTCTGCAGAAAGTTTGCAACTTCTACACACTGTGCGCCTCAGCATGCACTGTCCCCACTCTGTGATTTTATGTGGCCTACCACTTCATAGCCAATTTGCTGTTCCCAATTGCTTCCACTTGTTAATATACCATTAACAGTTAACCGTGGAATATTTAGTAGTGAGGAAATTTTATGAATGGACTTTTTGCACAGGTGGCATCCCATCACGGTACCACACTTGAATTCACCGAGCCCCTGAGAGCGACCCATTCTTTCACAAATATTTGTAGAAGCATTCTGCGTGTCTAGGTGCTTGATTTTATACACCTGTGGCCATGGAAGTGATTGAAACACCTGAATTCAATGATTTGCAGGGAGCTCCCAATACTTTTGGCAATATAGTGCATCTTTTATCTACCTTCCACAAAGGCTCCAGAAGTGCAATAAACACAAATCCTCTTTACTTTTTCTCCTTATCTTCTCCTCCTCTACACCTTCCAGGCAAGCAGTGTCCTCTTCTACTTAACTCCAACTCACCTGAATGAAGTCGAGTGGCTTCTTTTATCTAAGACACAGAAGTACTTCTGGTGCTAGGGCATATACTGGTGGAAGTACTTCTGGGTCACACAAAAATTCCACAAAGCAGGGATGAAAAATCCCTGTGGCACCCTGGGCAACCCCCCATGGAACCACACAAGGCTGTTCTAGGAACTACAATATCCAGAATGCCTTGCAGGTTATCTGTAGAGGTAACATCACCCAAGGAAGTTGTCTGCCATTGTGTCAGAGTAGCTCGTAGTCAGCTGGCTTCCATTATGTTGTTCTCCCGGTTGGGTTCTCTGGCATCTTTGACTAATTTCTTGTGGTGGCATAGGGCTGACCACTCATCCACTCAAGGAATGATGCTCCATCAAGGACTGGACACCTGGCCATGCGTATCATCAATCACAGCTGATAGTGTGAACTCATTTCAAGTTCTGCCACAGCAATTCTATTAGGTTCAAGCCAGAACTTTATTTCAAATGAGTACAGTAATCCCTCGCTACATCGCGCTTCGACTTTCGCGGCTTCACTCTATCGCGGATTTTATATGTAAGCATATCTAAATATATAATCACTGATTTTTCCCTGGTTCACAGATTTCTGCAGACAATGGGTCTTTTAATTTATGGTACATGCTTCCTCAGTTTGTTTGCCCAGTTGATTTCATACAAGGGATGCTATTGGCGGATGGCTTAGAAGCTACCCAGTCAGAGCATGCATTACCTATTAACTAAAACTCTTCAATTATATAAGATATGCTTCCCGGGCGGTGCTTGATTGTTTGCTTTTCTCTCTCCCTGACATTCTCTACGCCTGACAGAGGGGGTGTGAGCAGAGGGGCTGTTTGCACAGAGACTGTTTGCTCAGAAGATACGGACACTCCTCTAAAAAAAATGCCGCCTTATCGCTGGTGCTTCGGCATACTTAAAAGCCCAAAAGCACGTATTGATTTTTTGATTGTTTGCTTTCTGTCGCACGCTCGCTCTCTCTCTCTGATATTCTCTGCTCCTGACACGCATTCTTTGAAGAGAAAGATATATTTGCATTCTTTTAATTGTGAGAAAGAACTGTCATCTCTCTTGTCATGGAGAACAGTTTAAACTTTTGACTAAAGGGTGTTATTTCATGTCTAGAGGGCTCTAATAATGTTAACAGTGTGGGAGAGTTTATAGGGGCTTAAAATATATAAAAATAACCATACAAACATATGGCTTCTACTTCACGGATTTTCATCTATCGCGGGGGGTTCTGGAACGCAACCCCCGCGATCGAGGAGGGATTACTGTAATTCAGTTATAAAACTTCCTTTTGTATTTTTGGGTCATTGCCCTGTTGCATAATCCAATTATGTTTCAATATCAGGTCACAGACAGAGGACCCAACATTCCCCTTAAGAATATTTCAGTAAAGTGCAGAACTTGTGGTTCTTTTAATAACAGCAAGTCATCCAGGTCCTGAGGCAGAAATGCATCCCCACATCATCACAATATTGCCAACATGCTTCATTTTTTGTATGATGTTCTTACTGCCATATGGTGTATTAGCTTTGCACCAGACATAGGGAGAACTGTGTGATCCAAAGAATTCTACTTTTGACTCGTCTGTTCATAGAACATTATTCCAAAAAGGTTTGGAGATCATTCAGGTGCGTTTGTAAAATGTAAGACTAGTACTGATATTACTCATGGACTGCATAGGTTTTCACCTTGGTGTTCACTAATGAATCACATTTTTACTCTGTCTCTCTGTTATTGTGAAGTCATGAACACTGACCTTGGCTATGAATCGAGAGACCATGGTTGTATGCGCATGTGTAATATAAATAAGGGGGTGTGGAGTTTACAGCAGTGTGTATGGAAGGAGTGATAGAGAGACACGTGTGTGTGAGAGATAATAGCGTTTGCGGTTTGTTAAGTTTAATTAAATAAAGGTATTCTTGTTGTTCATCACCCTGTGGAATTGGTTGTGTTTAAATTTATACAGAAGATAAGAATATATAACTCTACCCAAACAAAGGCTTGATTCTCAATGTTAGAATTGGTCAGGTCAGACATAGGAAAAACAATAGATGGAATGGAGTAGGGCAAAGTTCCAACCACCAATCTTGACAAGTAAACAGGAAAATGTGCCCTCAGAGCCAAAACCAGAACTTACAATTTTGTGGTGTAGGAATCACATAAAAAAACACAAGCACTCATTATTTACACTTGGAGGCAGAAGCAGAAACCACCACCACTTAACACCTTAACAACAATACAATTCATCACAGGCATGAATAGTCTTAGCTGATTGGAACTACGTTTGGAATGTACTCTAGCATCTCTTGACAGAAGGTGGAAAGACCTGGTAGTGTGGAAA